>NC_079457.1:6197479-6299979 GCF_903798145.1 Danio aesculapii
TCTATCGATCGATCTATCTATCTATCTATCTATCTATCTATCTATCTATCTATCTATCTATCTATCTATCTATCTATCTATCTATCGATCGATCTATCGATCTATCTATCTATCTATCTATCTATCTATCTATCTATCTATCTATCTATCTATCTATCTATCTATCTATCTATCTATCCTCATCCATCCTATCCATCCAACAAACACCTTCAAAATATGACGTATTGGGGTGACCCACCCCACCTGTAGTTTTGAAGAAATGGAACAGTCCGCCAATACGCCACGCCCCCTCCGCTCTCTCCTGTTGATGTTTTTATTGTTTATGTCAGTCAGACGATTGATGAAGGAAGTGGCTAAAAACACCAAAACAAACTAATCGATTTGACATCCGACTTCCCGCAACTCTCAACCAGAGACGTTATGAAAAACAGGATTATTGCCCCGAAACATATGCTGTCAACGCAAGGGGTAATAAACTCATGGAGCTGCGGAGAGTAACGAGCCTCCGGCGGGGCTGCAAAAGAGCCAAGCCGCCCATCGCGATCATGAGGCGGGATAGTAAAGTTCTGCGCCCGCTGCCTGTGGAGACCAACAATGATGAGGAACCCATGGAGGAAGACGACTTTTTCTCAATGGGCTTCCTCAAGAAGGACAATTTCGAGGCAGGGATGCTCTTCACAGCGCCTCGGTATAGTTTAATTCGGGAAGTGGGTCGCGGGAGCTACGGCGTGGTTTACGAGGCCGTCGCCCGGAGGTCTGGAGCGCGGGTGGCGGTTAAAAAACTCCGCTGCGACGCACCTGAAAAAGTGGAGCTGGCGCTGGCTGAGTTCTGGGCCCTGGCGAGCCTAGAGAAAAGGCACGAAAATGTGGTGCAACTGGAGGAGTGTGTCCTGCAGAGAAACGGGATGGCACAG
Organism: Danio aesculapii; assembly: GCF_903798145.1. NCBI lineage: Eukaryota > Metazoa > Chordata > Actinopteri > Cypriniformes > Danionidae > Danio > Danio aesculapii. Next base: position 6,198,394 of record NC_079457.1, read on the forward strand.
AAGATGAGCCACGGGAACAAACGAAACAAGCAGTATTTGAGATTAGTGGAAACGTCGCTAAAAGGTGCGTTTTTAGTCAGTAGATCGAGACAAAGTTGGTTTTTGGACATTGTCCATAATAATATAAGTTCGGTAAAGTATTGTTTGCTAATTCTAAATAGGGAAATCATATTAGCAGCCAATGACTATCAAAGTACTGTCATTTAAGAAGTGCTAGTGAAGTCATGTTTGCATGTTTTCAGACCGAATATATTCAAAGTAGCTTGGTAAACATTATAGGGACTGTTAAAATGAAGGAATGTGCGAATATAAAATCAATTTTACCTCAATAAGTTAGTTTTATATTCGCACATTTGTTGATTGACAACGTGACATGCTCCCTATATTGTTTACCATGCTACTTTGAATATTAGGTCTAAAATTGCATGTAAATATGACTTCAAAAACAACATTAGCACTATTAAATTGACTGTGAACACTATTACTTTGATAGTTATTGTCTGGTAATGTGATTCAATATTTAGAATATGTAATATTTGAACGCTTAATGCATTAATCTGATTCATTTCATACAGATTATGTCATCAGCAGGAGTAGGTCAGGCTTGTATTGTTTTGTAATACAAATGCATACAGTTGCACACTTAAATGCAATGCATGCTGCTTTAATATCTTAAAGCAGCATGCATACAGTTGCACGTTTTTAATGCAATGCATCATGATTTATGATTTCATTGTTTTAAACGTGCAAGGAAGCCAGTCTTTGCATGAGGGAACATCATGTTCTTGTACCATGCTTTAACCCTTTCAGTGCCATATAGGCCAGTTTAGGTAACATCTCTGATGATCTACTTTCATTATTAAATGCAAATCTTACCATTTTATTTATACTTTTACTAAAGGCTCGGCGTTTAATAATATTTTTGTTGTTTACATTGGTGTTTTTATTATTTTTATTGTCAATAATAGGTTGAATTCATTGAGTGCTTTCATTGAGTACGAGTACTTTTGTGGACATTTAAATGTTAATGATGTTTTAAATCACAAAAGCCTCACATTTATAATACAAATTGTGCATTGCTTGAAAAATATTAATTAGAAAAATTAATTGATTTTTAAATGTATCTTTAATTTCTGGTTTGACTTTTTTACATGAGCCTTAAAAACATAAAATCATAATTTTTAAGTTATTAAAAATTATAATTTGCATGTTATCTTAATTGCTAATTGCATGGTCATGAATACCTTAAATATATATAGCTTTGACATGAAACATTTCTGACATGCTACGATCTATCTAATGGGACTTTACGTATTTCCTTATCATTTTTTTAAATCGTAGAGTCATGTTGGTGTATCGTGGCGTGGTTTAGTATGTTGAGGTGAACAGTGAGTTGTGTGTTTGTGGTGTCGTGTGAGCGCTATATTTGTGTTGGTGCTCAGCAGTTGGAGGATCTATTTTGTGCTGACTGCTGTTATGTAAGTGTCACCATTTTATGGCCTCGTCTACAATGGAAAAACTAAGCCTGACTTTACAGGCTTGTTTAGAAATGATTTTGGTCACACATTTTAAGCTATCTAATGTTTGTTAATTAATTAATGCCGTGTTTGTATCAACAAGGCCAATATTTTGTGTTTGTGGCCTGTTAGCAGTCAGTTTCGATTATTAATTAATTTATGGATCATACTTTAGTTTATAACAGAGATTCAGCCAGCCAAACCCTCTTATTTTAAAAGATTTATGCTGTATATTTTTATCAGAAAGTTTTGAGTATTTTTTTTTTTTCTATTAGTTTTTCAGGATATTTATTAATATCCTGTTTTTGGCAGTGCGAGTATAAAGGTTCATTTCTAAATTATAGCAATTACAAACAAAACTATTTATAGGTTCTTATTTAATGTGATTTTAAATATTAATTTTTCAATTATGGATTTTGTTTGTAATCTGTAATGATCTGTAGGTCCACTTGGCTACTAAATAGACTTGTCATGGACACTAAATAGGCCTGTTATTGTTGTACGATATATTTAAATAGTGATTAAGTGATATTATCATCAGTTTAAGATTGGACTGAGCTGCTAAAAGATATTATCTCAAATAATAAAATTAATGTCAATAACAGTGATAAGCTCAGGACTTTTTTTACTCTATATTGATCTAAAAGCCAGTCACACTGCAGAAATGTGCAACAATGGGAATCTAGAAGTGTGTTTGATATTAGAGATGTATCAAATTTTCAGCCACCATCAATTTATCAGCCAAAAATGTTCGCCATTCAATGGACCCTCTAATCTTTGTGGCTTCAGTCATTGTTGGGGTACTCTTTTAAATCTGGAAGTATTAACAACTGATATTGAAATATATATCTTCATCGTTCAATATGGAAAATAATTATCGAGATTGCATTTTTGCCATATGACCCAGTCCTACTTTAAGTGCATGTTATGGTACTGATTATATAATGATTATACAACAGTGTAATATTGCAAATACATACGGTAGGCACCTCAAAACTTTTCCATTAGTTGCTTTTTGTGTTTATTTACTGTATTATATTTACTGTATAATGGCTGAACATATGTGGCTGGAAGGGCATCCACCACATAAAACAAATGCCAAAGTAATTAGCAGTTCATTCCGCTGTGGCGACCCCTTATAAATCAGGCTCGAAGCAAAAGGATAGTGAGTGAATGAGTGGCTGCAAATATCATTTATCGCATCCTATGCATATTTAATCTAATTCAAGTTTACTTGTAAAGTGCTTTTCTTAATTATTGTATCCGCTCTGTTGCATTTCTGCCACATAATCTTCAAAGGAAATAGAAAAAGCCTATCCGATTAATCGATTACAGTGGAAGATTAATTAATTATTAAAATAATCTATAGCTGCAGCCCAAGACTTTTCCATTAGTCGATTTTTGTGTTTATTTTACTGTAAATGGCTGCAAATGTGTGGCTGAAAGGGTATCCGCCATATGCCAACATGTGCCAGAGTAATTGTCGGTTCATTCCGTTGTGGCTAGCCCTGATAAATCCAGCTCTAAGCTGAAGGATAGTCAGTGAATGAGTGGCTGCAAATATCATTTGTCGCATCCTATGCATATTCAATCTAATTCAAGTTTACTTGTAAAGTGCTTTTCAGAATAATTATCGTATCTGCTCTGTTGCATTTCTGACACATAATCTTCAAAGGAAATAGAAAAAGCCTATCCGATTAATCGATTACAGTGGTAGATTAATTAATTATTAAAATAATCCATAGCTGCAGCCCAAGACTTTTCCATTAGTCGATTTTTGTGTTTATTTTACTGTAAATGGCTGCAAAATGTGTGGCTGAAAGGGTATCCGCCATATGCCAACATGTGCCAGAGTAATTGTCGGTTCATTCCGTTGTGGCTAGCTCTGATAAATCCAGCTCTAAGCTGAAGGATAGTCAGTGAATGAGTGGCTGCAAATATCATTTGTCGCATCCTATGCATATTCAATCTAATTCAAGTTTACTTGTAAAGTGCTTTTCAGAATAATTATCGTATCCGCTCTGTTGCATTTCTGACACATAATCTTCAAAGGAAATAGAAAAAGCCTATCCGATTAATCGATTACAGTGGTAGATTAATTAATTATTAAAATAATCCATAGCTGCAGCCCAAGACTTTTCCATTAGTCAATTTTGTTTTTATTTTACTGTAAATGGATGCAAATATGTGTCTAGAAGTGCATCCGCCGCATAAAACATATGGCAGCGTAATTGGCGGTTCATTCCACTGTGGTGACCCCTGATATATCAGGGACTAAGCTGAAGGATAGTAAATACCATGTATTGTGTCTCATTTATATTCAGTTCAATTCAGGTTTACTTGTATAGCACTTTTCACAATAAATACTGTATCAACGCAGCTTTACAAAAGGTGAACGTTATTGCATTACAATCAAATTTGGAAGAGTTAAGGTTATTGGTTACCATAACCTTATTCGTTACTAGTAATTTTAACTGATTAACGAGTAACTAGTAGATTTTAACAGTTAACGTTATTATATATAAACATAGTTAACCTGCATATATAGTACTGTATATAGGCGATGTCTATGTATACATGTTAAATGAAGTGTATTTGAGATGAATTGAGATGTTGATGTACATTTGTTTTTGTTACGATCATCCGAGACACTCATCTTCAAGTGTTTTCAATTGTTTTTGTTATTTTAAAGTCACTTCCGCAGGTCACAGTCCACTTATTCTCCATGCATTTCCCAGCCTTTGCATCCTGAATTGAAGTTGTGTTAGCTGTCGCAGAACGCAGACAGATGCTCTTAGTGTCTGTTTGGAAAGGCTCCAAGCGTGCCGCTCAACTGAAATCTGTGCTCAGCTAAAGTCGGATCTGTGTTTTGCTGGCCTGTCTGAGCTCACTAAACAAACACTTTAGTTCTCGCTGGCTAAACGCTCTTTGTTGGGTTTGAACAGGAAAGCCGCTGTAGTTTCAACAGCACCGGCTTTAATCAAACACAGACACCTCTGTTCGCTAATGAGTCCGAAACGACGGCTTATCAGTTACAGACCAGAAACATTCAATGCATTTTTATCTGACTCAGCAGAAATGGCTCAATCAAGCGCATGAGTAGATTATGGAGTGCATGGGATTGATTTGCAGGCATAATGAAGGGGGATTTTGTTTTACAATACGCACAGATGACGATGGTGCTGAATGAGCCCACTTGGAGCAGATTGTTGTCCTTTTTATACCTTTGAAAGCCAAGAAGGAAGAGAATTTATTAGATGCTTAACAAAAAAATCAATATTCACTCTATTTAAAGAGATTTCTATCATCAAAGAAAATTATACTTAGGCCTGTCGCAATGTCTACTTTTTGTTGTGCGATATTTTGCACCAAAATATATATTTACTTCACTTAAAATGAGCTTAATCAACACAATTCTTGAGTTTTTGGGGAACAACTTAATTGTTTTATGTTCAATCCACTTAAATTTCCATTTCAATTTTGATAATCGATTTGTGTTGGGACAACATGAAGGAATTTTGTCTTTATCCTTATCTTCATTTTGAATTTTCTATTGGACTTAAGTCAGGTGATTGGCTGGGCAATTCTACAGCTTGATTTTCTTTCTCTGAAAGCATTTAAGAGTCTCCTTGGCTGTGTTTTGGATCATTGTCTTGCTGAAATGTCCACCCTGATTTCATCTTCATCCTCCTGCTAATGTAGATGTTGGACTGAAGCAGCTGATATTTATCTACACTGAGGAAGGGCAGAGGGTTGCTGAAGAACTACTGAGAGATTTCAGCTGCTGTCTGGGCTTTCACTGCCGAACTACACCTCCCTTTCCTTCATTTGTTCAATACTGCGTCATTTCATTTTTGTTGCACATAGCTTAATTTGTGCAACAACTAACTAATTAGTTTTAGTTTCTTTGCACATATGGATTACTTTAGGCATCCGGTGAAAAGTCAACAGCGCCTTTAGAAATATGTTTTCTGAGAAAAATGGTGACGTGTTCAATACTTATTTTCCCGACTGTATTTGTAGATGCAATTGTGTTGTGCATAAAAATCCCATGCTAACTGCAATCTGCTGTTATTCCAGGTGAGCGTATCTTGGGTTACCCAGAGGAACCGTGTTATCTTTGGTTTGTTATGGAGTTCTGCGATGGCGGTGACCTTAACCAGTACATCCTCTCACGACGGCCCGATCCACGGACCAACCGAAGCTTCATGAAACAATTAACCAGTGCTGTGGCCTTCCTCCATAAAAACAACATCGTCCATCGAGACCTCAAACCAGACAACATTCTCATCTCACAGAAATCCGGCAATCCTGTCATCAAGGTTGCAGATTTTGGACTCAGCAAGGTGTGCGCAGGACTCAGCTGCATGCAAAACGAAGGCGACGATCAGGTTGATAATAAGAACATTGTGAACATTAATAAGTTCTGGTTATCGTCAGCATGTGGATCTGATTTTTACATGGCACCCGAGGTGTGGGAAGGCCATTACACGGCCAAAGCGGACATTTTTGCGCTTGGCATCATCATTTGGGCCATGATCGAACGGATCACGTTTATTGATGCAGAGTCCAAGAGAGAGCTCCTCGGGACGTATGTTCGCCAGGGAACTGAGATCGTCCCAGTAGGTGAAGCCTTGCTGGAGAACCCCAAAATGGTTCTGCACATCCCGCAGAAAACACGGAGCAGTCATGTCGGAAGGTGTCAAGAGGCTTCTGCAGGATATGCTTGCGGTTAATCCACAGGACCGGCCAGATGCATTTCAGCTGGAGGTCAGAATGGACCAGGTCACATGTGCGGCGTAAGAGGACCCGATTGGCTAAAACAAGCATGCAACTTTTTCAGGTGGGTTGGACATTTTTTGATATGTTGTTGAAATACCTGACACTTTTTATTATTTTACATTTTGATTTTGCTTAGTGTTCTGTGATTTGGTTGCTTTATCCATTTTTTTGTTCAGGCAGTAGGTTTTATTATATAAAAGAAAGTTGGAGAAGAATAGATGATTATTAATCATCTCAGATTAGCTCAGAGTTTAGTTCAATTACGTATCGGCTAATATATCGGTTATCGGCCTCCAAATCTGAAGAGTTGTTGGTTATCATATCGGTCAAAAATTCCATATCAGTACATCTCTACTATTAACAATCTTTACAGTACTTCAATGACACTTATGTGAATGTATTTATGTGTTAAAATGCAGTTCATATCACTGGTCATAACGATATCGGCCAGTAAATGCTATTATTAATGTTAGCATTATCGATCCAATACCAAAATAAGCCGATATCTTTAAACCAATGAATTATTTACTTCAAATGCTTGCTGCTCGCCACTTTTAAAAATTATTTTACAGATATTTTGATTTTGTAAATGTTCAGTGACTTGGTTGCTTTATGCATTTTTGTCAGGCGGTAGGTGTGATAATCTAAAAGGAAGTTTGGAGAAGGATAGTTGATTATTAAAGCTTGATGATCAGTTAAAATTGAGAAGTTAAGGTTTTAAAACAAATTCAGTTTGAAACTGTATGTGTTTGCCATTAGTTTTTTTACGTTCATGCAAAGAATTATGAAATATTTATGTTTATCGGCTAATATATCGGTTATTGGCCACCAAATCTAAAGAGTTGTTGGTTATCATATCGGTCAAAAATTCCATATCAGTACATCCCTACTATTAACAATCTTTGCAATACTTCAGTGACAGTAATGTGATGTGTTTATGTTTATAATATGCAGTTCATATCACTGGTCATAACGATATCGGCCAGTAAATGCTATTATTAATGTTAGCATTATCGATCTAATACCAAAATAAGCCGATATCTTTAATCCAATGAATTATTTACTTCATGTTTGCTGCTCGCCACTTTCAAAAATTATTTTACAGGTATTTTGATTTTGTAAATGTTCAGTGACTTGTTGCTTTATGCATTTTTGTCAGTCGGTAGGTGTGATAATCTAAAAGTAAGTTTGGAGAAGGATAGTTGATTATTAAAGCTTAACGATCAGTTAAAATTGAGAAGTTAAGGTTTTAAAACAAATTCAGTTTTAAACTGTATGTGTTTGCCATTAGTTTTTTTACGTTCATGCAAAGAATTATGAAATATTTATGTTTATCGGCTAATATATCGGTTATTGGCCACCAAATATAAAGAGTTGTTGGTTATCATATCGGTCAAAAATTCCATATCAGTACATCCCTACTATTAACAGTCTTTGCAATACTTCAGTGACAGTAATGTGATGTGTTTGTGTTTATAAAATGGAGTTCATATCACTGGTCATAACGATATCGGCCAGTAAATGCTATTATTAATGTTAGTATTATCGATCTAATACCAAAATAAGCCGATATCTTTAAACCAATGAATTATTTACATCATGCTTGCTGCTCGCCACTTTCAAAAATTATTTTACAGGTATTTTGATTTTGTAAATGTTCAGTGACTTGGTTGCTTTATGCATTTTTGTCAGGCAGTAGGTTTTATACTCTAAAAGTAAGTTTGGAGAAGGATAGTAGAAAATCAATTGTAAATTGGATGTGTTTGCCATTAGTTTTTTACAGTATTGCCAAAAATTATGAAATATTTATGTTTATTGGCTAATATATCAGTTATCAGCCTCCAAATCTAGAGTTATCGGTTATCATATCGGTCCAAAATTACAAATCGGTGCATCCCTACTATTAACAATCTTTACAGTACTTCAGTGACAGTTATGTGAATGTGGTTATGTATTTATCACTCCAGTACAGAATGATCTTGATTTTGCTTCCTAGAGTTCATCGTCTATTCATGTATTTCTTGTCGTTCTTGCTGCTTTGTAATTCTCTAATCAAAGACACGTTTTTGGCCTGAGGGGCATCATGTACCCTGCCGTTCCCAGCCCTGTTTACTTGTCTAACGCCACACCCTGAGCTCCTGTGAACATCCCATTAATAAGATCTGACACCTTTTTATCCACTGAATGTGAGCTGCCAGAGGCGATCATGTCAAAGCTTCATATGCGACACATTCACGGCCAGGTGCGCTTTGTTTTCTGGATAGGAAACAAATAATGTACGTCAGTGATATAACGAAATGCCTTGCCGCAAAGTTTATTGCATTCTTTTGTGGATTTTACATTGGACAAGGTTCAACTGAAAAGGCCAACGGAAATTAAATGCATTTTAGAAGCTACTGAATTAGTTTTATAATAAAGCAATGTTTTTATAGTTTAATTATAGTGTTGCAGTGTTTTATGATGTAAAATATTCAAATATATTTATTTAAATATTAAAAACAATATTAATATAATTCTACAAATATATATAAATATATTTTTGTTTCAGAAATATTTCATATTTATGTATATTTATGCTCAAAGCTTTGTTGTTTATAAACATTTTCTGATTATTAATAATAATAATGCACTTATTGTTTTATTTAAATAATAATAATACATTTTCCATAACACCTTTAAACATGTCAAAGCACTATGCAGAAGGTACAAAAATAAAATAAAATAAAATAAACAATAATAATTTATAAATAAAAATGATTAAAAAAAAAATAAATTAATTAAAAAAAAAAAAAAATATATATATATATATATATATATATATATATATATATATATATATATATATATATATGTATATTTGATATGTATAGATCTCAGTTGAAGTCAGAATTATTAGCTTCCCTGATTTATTAGCCCCCCTGTTTATTTTATTCCCCAATTACTGTTTAACAGAGAGATGATTTTTTTCAACACATTTCTAATCATAATAGTTTTAATAACTCATTTCTAATAACTGATTTATTTTATCTTTGTCATGATGACAGTAAATAATATTTGACTAGATATTTTTCAAGACACTTCTATACATCTTAAAGTGACATTTAAAGGCTTAACTAGGTTAATTAGTTTAACTAGGCACCTAGTTTTCACCTTTAATGGACAGGACAGTAGAGAGTATTGACAGGAAAGCGTGGGGAGCAGAGAGAGGGGAAGGAACGGCATAGGACCACGAGGCAGGAATCGAACTCAGGTCACCATGAGCACCGGAGTGCATGTGTCGACGCACTAATCATTACACCACTGGCGCCGACACTTAAAAGCTATTTTGCTTATATATAAATAAATAAATATATATATATATATATATATATATATATATATATATATATATATATATATATATATATATATATATATATACATACATACATACATACATACATACATACATACAGTGCATTAATACAAATCTATAGTCTATATATCAGTATATAAAATCAATATTTATTTAACATTAATGCACTATTTATTTAGATTAATCAGATCAACATATTATTTACATTACTGTAGCAAGTAAATTGCACTTTATTGATTTTGTTCATTCATTCATTCTTTTCAATTAGTCCGTATATTAATCAGGGGTCACCGCAGCGAAATGAACCGCCAACTTATCCAGCATTTGTTTTACTCAGCGGATGCCCATCCAGCTGCAACCCATCATTGGGAAACACCCATACAGTCTTATTCACACACATACACTACAGACAATTTAGCTTACCCAATTCACCTATAGCGCATGCCTTTGGACTGTGGGGGAAAACCGGAGCACCCGGAGGAAACCCACGCCAACACGGGGAGAACATGCAAACTCCACACAGAAATGCCAAATGACCCAACTGAGGCTCGAACCAGCTATCTTCTTGCTGTAAGGCGATCGTGCTACCCACTACCAGTGACCACGTTTTTGACTTTGTTGTTGACTGTAATTAAAACATACAGTTCAACAACAACAATCAAAATAAACTATAGTAAATAATTTATAGTAATAAAATTATTAATAATAATGCACCTATTATTTTTAAATAATAATAATAATGACAAAACATTTTGTATAACTCCTTTAAGCATCTCAAAGGACTATGCAGAAAGTACAAAAATAAAATCAAATAAACAATAAAAATATTTTAAAAAATGATAAATAATAATATCAATATAAATTATAATAAAAAAACCATATAAATAAAATAAACAATAAAATAATATGTACAAATAAAATAATCTATACAAATAATAATAATAATAATAATAATAATAATAATAATAATAATAATAATAATGATAATAAAAGGTGAAATAAACATCTTACCTAAGACAGTAATAACTCATTTAAAAGCCATTTAGGTTAAAAGATTTTAAAAAATACAAATCAATACTCCATATATCAATATCATCAATATATTTAACATTAATGCACTATATTCATTTAGATTAATCAGATCAACAAATTATTTACATTATTTTGGCCAGTAAATTGCACTTTATTGACTTTATTATTGACTGTAATTTAAACATACTGACTTCCAACGCTGTTGTTATGTTGAAATCCACACTTGATACATCTTAATAGTGTTAAAATATAAATCTCATCACACTCCCAAACCAGGTGTTTTTTTTTGTTTTGTTTGTTTTTTTGGCCTTAAACCAGTAGTTACACAACCAGCGGCATCCCTGCAGAGTTTATTGCAGTCTTTTATAGATTCAGCATTGGAGCAGATTCAGCCGAAAAGCCCAAAGGAAATTAAATGCATTTCCGAAGCCTCTTTATAGTACAGTTTTAATCAAAAAATCGCTGCGGTTGGAGTCCTGAGGGCAGACCGGTTATTCAGAAACAATGATTTGCACGCATGTCCACTGGAATGCAATGAAGATGGCTGATTTTGGTGTGAGATGGCAGACTCTGTGTTTGACCATGTGTACAGGACTCGTGCGTCACAGCTTTATGGCCTGCTTTTTTCACTGAGCATATAGAGCAGTTATGCAACACGCTGGGGCTCTCAGCCTCTTCCTCCCCCCCACGGTCTGAATGGATTCATCCATCCGTCAAAACAACAGTCTGAGTTTGTCTCACAGGGTTTATGCAGGGGTTATGCATTAGGGCTGTGTAATATACATATCGAAAATACTAATGGCAGGAGTAGAGAAAAGAGAGGAAAATGACAATAGCAAATAAGAGTCAGAATATCTGTTTTCTTGGTGTTATTTATAGTGTGTGAAGCATCTCAACAGTTTCTTTTAGCCTGAATATGATTTAATTAAATCTAAAAATTATCTATTACCTGTTTATCTTAGTAAGATGATTACGTAAATATGTATATTTTTAAATAGAAAGTAAACGTATCATTTCTCTAGGGAAATGTTGTGTTGCGTGAAATGTTGTAATGCTCAACAACATTACTGCGCAATGAATGTTTTCCCAGTATCATGCAGTGCTGTTATTCATTTTGATTATTGGTACCTGGAGCTCTTTCCGTTCACAAACACACACACACACACACACACACACACACACACACACACACACACACACACAAAATGAATCATTTTCATAATTTTACATCAATGAGATATTTTCACTGGAAATGAGATTCATTTTTGAACTGACATAATGAACCTTTCTTTAATTATACTCAAAGAAAATAAGTACAAAGAAAGAAAGAAAGAAAGATGGCTAAAACATGGAAAGAAAGACTAAAAGTAATAATATTTAAGAGGAAATAATTGAGAGAAAGAAAGAAAGAAAGAAAGAAAGAAAGAAAGAAGAAAGAAAGAAAGAAAGAAAGAAAGAAAGAAAGAAAGAAAGAAAGAAAAGACTGACAGAACGACAGAAAGAAGATCGGAAGAAATGATGGAATGAAAAAAAATAGAAAGAAGAAAGGAAATAAAGCCGGACCAAAGAAATAGAGAAAGAAAGAAAGAAAGAAAGAAAAGACTGACAGAACGACAGAAAGAAGATCGGAAGAAATGATGGAATGAAAAAAAATAGAAAGAAGAAAGGAAATAAAGCCGGACGAAAGAAAGAAAGAAAGAAAGAAAGAAAGAAAGAAAGAAAGAAAGAACGACAGATGGAAAAAACAAAAGAACGACAGATGGAAAGACAGAAAGAATGTACAAAAATTTTAAAAATTAAATGATCACAAAACAAAAGATAGATGCAAAGAAATAAAAACAGAAAAGTAAGAAAGAAAGAATGAAGGGAAGAAAGTTTGAAAGAAAAATGAAAAGAAAGATTGATGGCAGGAAGGGCAGACAGAATGAAAGACGGCGAAAACATGCAAGGAAAATCAGAAAATTTAAGAAGGAAGAGAGAAAAAAGAAAGAAAGAAGGAAAAGAGAAAGAAAAGAAAGAAAGAAAGAAAGAAAGAAAGAAAGAAAGAAAGAAAGAAAGAAGTTAGACAAAGAAAGAAAGATAGATAAATGACAGATGGAAAGCCAGAAAGAATGTAAAAAAATTTAAAGAATGAAATAATGACAAGATAAAAGATAGATGCAAAGAAAGAAAAACAGAAAAGTAAGAATGAAAGAAAAATGGAAAGAAAGAATGATAAAAGGAAGGAAAGCCGGAATGAAAAAATGAAATGAAGCCAGAACAAATGAAATATGGAAAGAAAGAAATAGTAAGACAGAAAGAAGTAAATAAAGATAAAAGAAAGATGGCTATGAGATGGAAAGTAAAAAAAAATAAAGGAATGATTGAAAAAAATGAAATAAAGACCAGAACGAAAGAAAGGAAAACTGAAAAAGTTAATAAAAAAAATGAAAAGTAAGAGAAAGAAAGATGATATGAGACAAAGTAAAAAAATAAAGGAATGATTGAAGAATGATATAAAGACAGAACAAAAGAAAGGAAAACAAAAAAGTAAGAAAGAAAGACTGAAAGTAAAGAAAGATGGAAAGAAAGACAGAAGGAAGAGAAAATGGAACGAAAGAAAAAGAAAGAATGAAATAAAGCCAGAACGGACAAAAAATGGAAAAAAAAGTATGACAGAAAAAAAAGACAGAAAGAAGCAAAGGAAGGAAGGAAATGAAGCAAGATCGGATGAAAGGAGAAAACTAAAAAGTAAGACAGAAAGAAAGGATGTTAGAAATTAAAGAACAAATGATTGAAAGAATGAATTAATGACAGAACAAAAGAAAGATACAGAGAACGAAAAACAGAAAAAGTAAGAAAAAAAGAAGGAAAGAAAGTCTGATGTCTTTCAATGACAGAAGGAAGTAAATAAAGCTGTAAGGGAAGAAAGATGGAAAGAAAGACAAAAGAGAAGGAAAGAAAGAGTAGAAGTAGGACTCAAAGAATACCAGAATGAAGTAAATAAAGACAGAAAGAAAGATGGATATGAGATGGAAAGTAAAAAAATGAATGATTGAAAGAATGAAATAAAGAAAGATGGAAAGACGTAATGAAAGATAAAGAAAGAATGAAATAAAGCCAGAACGAACGAAAGATGGACAAAAAAGAAAAAGTAAGGCAGAAAGAAAGACTGACAGAAAGCAAATAAAGATGAAAGAATGAATGAAAGATGGATATGAGATTTGAAAAAAAAATAAAGGAATGATTGAAAGAATGAAATAAAGATCAGAATGAAAGAAAGGAAAACAGAATAAAAAAGAAATGACAGAAGGAAGAGAAGATAAAGAACGAAAGATAAAGAAAGAAAAAAGTATGACAGAAAGAATAACAGAAATAAGTAGATAAAGAAAAAAAGATGGACATGAGACGGAAAGTAAATTTTTTTTTAAAAAGGCGGCGCAGTAGGTAGTGCTGTAGCCTCACAGCAAGAAGGTCGCTGGTTCGAGCCTCAGCTAGGTCAGTTGGCGTTTCTGTGTGGAGTTTGTGTGTTCTCCCTGCGTTCGTGTGGGTTTCCTCTGAGTGCTTCGGTTTCCCACACAGTCCAAAGACATGCGGTACAGGTGAATTGGGTAAGCTAAATTGTTCGTAGTGTATGTGTGTGAATGAGTGTGTGTGTGGATGCTTTTCAGTGATGGGTTGCAGCTGGAAGGGCATCCACTGCGTAAAACAAATGCTGGATAAGTTGGCGATTCATTCCACTGTGGCGACCCCAGATTAATAAAGGGACTAAACCGAAAAGAAAATGAATGAATGAATGAAAACAGAAAAAGTAAATAAGAAAGAAAGATGGAATGAAAGACAAAAGGAAGGAAATATGGAATGAAAGGAAAAAGAAAAATAGAAAGAAGGAAACAAAGCTGGAACAGAAGAAAGATGGACAAAAATAAGATGAAAAGAAAGAAAGACAGAATAAAGTAAACAATGATTAAAGAAAAAGAATGAAAGAAAGAAAAAAATATGGAAGGAAAGAAGGAAATAAAGATGGATCGAAAAAGAAAAGGAATGAAAAGCAGGAAGAAAGACGAATATGAAGAAAGATATTCGTGTTTTTAAGTGTTTGTCGAATGACACACTGTATTCAACATACTGTGCTATGATTAAACTAAAGCTTATAGTTTACTACAGAGTCATTCGACTATAATCTAATCCCAAACTCCTCCTAGGTCATTTCTGCAATCAGTTTGTAGTCCAGATTGTAATTGTATGTAATTGTAATAGTAATTCAATATGTTTTTGACCGCTTTTGGGTTCTGTTCTGTTGCCTCCCTGGGTTGTATGCCTGCATAGATTGATGTGTGCTTAATATAAGTATAAATATTTGACCAACGTGATCCTGACTTAACGTTAGAGTCACACTTTATATTAAGTGGCCGTAACTAATATGTACTTACATAGAAATTAATCAGGGGCAACACGGTGGCTCAGTGGTTAGCACTGTCGCCTCATAGCAAGCTGGTTTGAACCCCGGTTGGGCCAGTTGGCATTTCTGTGTGGAGTTATCATGTTCTCCCCGTGTTGGCGTGGGTTTCCTCCGGGTGCTCCGGTTTCCCCCACAGTCCAAACACATGCGCTATAGATGAATTGAATACACTAAATTGGCCATAGTGTACTTGTGAGACTGTATGGGTGTTTCCCAGTACTTCCAGCTGGAATGGCATCCGCTGTGTAAAATATATGCTGGAATAGTTGGCGGTTCATTCCGCTGTGGCGACCCCTGATCAATAAAGGGACTAAACTGAAGGAAAATGAATGATCTAATATAATGTACAAAACTAAAGAATATTTTAGTTAAATGACTTGAATGAAAGATTTAAGAGTTTAAGCACACACACACACACACACACACACACACACACGCACACACATACACACACACACTTGCCCTCCTGGAGCTGTAGGTCTGGCATCTGTGTCTCTGCCTCACATCCAGAACATTGTGTTCTTTTCCTGCAGTTACTATAGTCGACATACTTGATTTACTGAGTTACTAAACTTGGAATATAGCTAAAGATTTTCAATTTTTTTTTGTAAATGATTCATTTTCCATTTAATTTGTATACTTTTTACTACTTTTTTCTTCTTTTATTTCCTTTATTCTTTTTATTTGTATTACATATTACTAAAATAGTAATAATTACTAATAATTACTAAAATTACTGAAATAGTTTAATGGATTTATCTTTAATCATTATTATATTATTATTAATAATAATAATAATTATTATTATTCATTTATTTTCTTTCGGCTCAGTCCCTTATTTATCAGGGGTCGCCACAGCGGAATGAACCGCCAACTATTCCGGCATAATTACTTTACTTCATTTAGTAATTTAATATTTTATTTTATGCAGCAGATGCCCTTCCAGTCGCAACCCAGTACTGGGAAAATATTTATTATTAACTTAAAAATAATATAATAGTATTTAATAATTTAAAAAAATAACTGATTTAAATAAATGAAAAGAAATACATTCAATAAAAAATTTTTTATTTTAAACATTGTTATTATTATAAGTATAATACTGTTTATTTTATAATTAAAATGTTTGTTATTTTATGTTGATGATGATTATGATTATTATGATCATTATTATGATGTTGTTGTTGTTGTTGTTGTTAACAAGCATAGCTAGTTTTTCATATTTATCTAATTGATTCATTTTCTATTCTATTTGATTCTGTTTATTTATTGTATTATTTTTGTTATTATTATGATGAATTTGATTTCTAAATTATAGAAAATTTCAGTCATCTATACTTCAGTATTCGTAGAGCAAATCCTAAAATTGAAGATCAATTCAATAATTTAATTACTGTGGCAAAGAAATTAAATCTGAACAAAAATGGCTTCAACAGTCACAATAGTGTGATTAAAGCCTGTAATACTGAACTCTCATTAACTTTACATCCACTCCTGAAAGTCTGCTGCTTTGAGTCAGTATGCAAATTGTGTATGTTGCTTTTATAATAATTAGAATTACCACACATGCTGTTATTTTAACTGCAGTATTCAGATTGCACCATTTCTGTGCTCAAATCTTTGACGGAGGAACCGGCTGAGCTGTGATTATAGTCATTATATAAGCGGGTCAGTAAGTTCAGCAGCAGTAAAATACACGCGGTGTTTCTACAAGCACATCTGATTCAGCAGAAAGCGAGTGTGTGTTATGCGCAATATAGTGTGTCGGTCCCACTTTACATTAAGTGGCCTTAACTAATATGTACTTGTATTAAAGAATAAATACAATGTACTGGGTTCATAATGTATTGCAGAACACTTGAGGTGGGATATGGGCTGGGTTAGGGACAAGTGTGTTGGTGTGTGTAGGTTTAAGCGTGGGTTAAGGTGTACGTGATGGTCAGCAGTTTAATTACATAAATTAATTACAGATGTAATTCCATGCTGGTAGTTAATCAATCATAAGTACAATGTAAAAACATGTATTTACACAATAAGTACATTGTAATAAATCATTCATTTTAGTGTAGATATGAGTTAAGGCCACTTAATATAAAGATCCTAACGTTAAGTCAGGATCACTTTCGTCAAATATTTATGCTTGTATTAAGCACGCATCCATCTATGCAGGCATACAACCCATGGAGGGAACAGAACAGAACCCCAAAAGCGGTCAATTAATTACAATTATGATTACAATTTGGACTACAAACTGATTGCAGAAATGACCTAGGAGGAACTTGGATGTAACAGAACAGAACAGAACCAAAAAGCGGTCATAACGAATTTGGATTATTCAATTCAATTCAATTCACCTTTATTTGTATAGCGCTTATACAATGTAGATTGTGTCAAAGCAGCTTCACATAAAAGGTCACAGTAAATAGGAACAGTGTAATTCAGTTTGTAGTGTTTAAGTTCAGTTCAGTTGAGCTCAGTTCAGTGTGGTTTAATAATCACTACTGAGAGTCCAAACACTGAAGGCCAAATCCAACGATGCGCAGCTCTACAGATCCCGAACCATGCAAGCCAGTGGCGACAGCGGAGAGGGAAAAAAAACTTCACTAATGGCGGAAGTGAAGAAAAAAAACCTTGAGAGAAACCAGGCTCAGTTGGGCACGACCATTTTAATTTCTCCGCTGGCCAAACGTCTTGTGCAGAGCTGCAGTCTCAGTGGCGGAGGCTGGAAGCTGGCCTCAGCGAAGACTCGTCTGTCTCTGGAGCGTCACAGAAATCAGTCTCATGTTCTCCACTCTTCCATGACCATCACAGAAGCTGCTCAGGATACGGCCTGGTCCAGGATATGGAAACCTTGGGATCATCTCGTCGTTGGTCTTGGATCGAATCAGTGACTCTGCATAGTCTGAGGGCCTTGGGAAGAGTATCCCCAGGTGGAAATGGAGAATAAAGAAAATAATTAGCGTAGCTGATGTTCACAGTGTATATCAACAAGATGCAGAACCTGTGGATTACAATTACGATTACAATTTGGACTACAAACTGATTGCAGAAATGACCTAGGAGAGGTTTGGATGTAACAGAACCCGAAAGCGGTCATGAACAATTTGGATTACAATTACATTACAATTACAATCTGGACTACGAACTGATAGCAGAAATGACCTAGGAGGAGTTTGGGACGGTGGAGAGAGTGGTCAAGACCAGATTGGTACACATTATGAACAGCTGATGCAAGTTTTACTGACGTGTCCGAAAAAACTAAAGCTACTCTTCATTTATATCACAATATTTCCTTGGATTTTGTTCGTTAAAAGTATCAATGACTATAATTTGTGTGTTCCCACTGTTACGGCCCAAAACTCAACACTGGCTCGAACAACAACAACCAAGGTTTGAGCCGAACATATGAAAGACACAGACGACTGAATTAATAAATTGACGTTTTTTTGACTCTTTAATTCACAGAAATAAGCAAAACATTAACAAAACAGAAATCAAATAGACAGGTAGGGCAGCTAAGGAAACAGGTCACTGACTATACTGTTTTTAAATGGACAGATCTTACCTACAACTCCCGTAAAAGGTATAAAAAACAGGTGAGTCTTCCGGGCCACTGCTTACCGTCACTAAACTATATAAATACCAAAACGTGACTATGAAAAGTAATCCACTACCTGCTATGAAAACAAAGTATCAAAATAAACAAACTAGTTAACAAAATGTTAACAATTACATAATTTGAAAGAGAGCGGCATGTAGATGCATCGCCTGGCATGCGGAGCACCGCAAGCCACCACCGAATTGCGGGAGAGCAAGAGTCAGAGAGAGAGACTGAACCGCCATTGCTGTCAGCCTTATGTAGTGGGAATCCCCCGTGACGTCACGGGCGTCATCCAATCCTAGACAAGCCGAAAAAACGACTCTTATTTGATTTACTACTAAACTAAGTAAAAGTAATTTGTTTATAAGTTTTTACTTTTAAATATTGATTTAAGTAAATGAATCAAATAAAGTTGCGTAGTTTTTTTTAGCAAAGCAAACTTTGCTTTTATCAGTTTAATTAAATCTTATTAGTTAAATGTCAGTATAGATTTTATTTAATTTTTTTCTGTAATATTTTCAGTTTGGTTATATGTTTTTTGACATGTTCCCGGCTGTGCTTACCAAGTCAATACTGTTTTATTAAAATTGACTTAATATTACTAGGTTTATTAGCAATGATTGGAAAACATTAAATATTACAAGTAAATGAGAACTAATATTTAACTCTTTCCACCCAGTCTGATCGATATTTGTTATTTTCTTTGATTTGGCACCGCTTATTTTCCTTCCCTCTATCAGGTTTGTTTGTTTACTTCATTTT
Source organism: Danio aesculapii (assembly GCF_903798145.1). Lineage (NCBI taxonomy): Eukaryota > Metazoa > Chordata > Actinopteri > Cypriniformes > Danionidae > Danio > Danio aesculapii. The sequence continues at coordinate 6,217,884 of NC_079457.1, forward strand.
GCATTTATTGTACACATTTGTAAATACATTTTGGGGGATTTAAATATTTTCCTTTATCTTTATTGTAATAAAACGAACCACTTTTTTTGCCACATTGTTGTCTGTGTCGATTCACAGCAGCTAACGTCTCAGGGGATTTTTTAAAAGAATGGGTTGTCATAATTATGTTAAGCCCTTTTCATCCTCCGAGCCAGTGTTTCCCAACCCTGTTCCTGAAGGTACACCAACAGTACACATTTTCAACCTCTCCCTAATCAAACACACCTGAATCAACTCATCAGAACATTAGGAGACTCCAAAACCTGAAGTTAATGGGTCAGATAAGAGAAACACCGAAAATATGTACTGTTAGTGTGCCTCCAGGAACAGGGTTGGGAAACACTGCTCTGAGCCACACGGGGCATAACACATGAAGTAAAATAAAATAAATAAAATACTTATAAAAGATAGACCAAATTAAATGTGTATGTGTGTATGTGAAGACAAAATTATATATGAAGACAATTTTTTTTTTAGCCCTTTAATAAAATAGTTTCTTAAGGTTGCTAATAATATTGACCACAGCAGTTTTAGCCAAAGTCAAACAGATTTTTGCCAGTTGAAAAAGAGCATTTGTTTTGTTTCACATTGCGTAATGTCTTTGTGTGTGTGTTGTGGAGATACAGACTCCTGAAGGGAAGGTGTGGGTGGTTTTGGGGTGTTTTCCAGCATTGTAATGTTGGAGCAGACTGTTATGCAAGCAGGAATAACATTCGTCTGATAATCGGGCTGTTTTTCTATTTATTCAGCTCTCTTTTCTGCGTATTTGATTTGTTAATCTTTAAATGTTGTGCCAAGTTTTTATATGCAGCTCTGAAAAAACATTACAATTCCTAAAAAGTGCTCTATATTTGGCACATTAGGTGTGTCTTTTGAGTTAAATGTTCATTTGTGTTTTATTTTATTAATTGTTGATAATGTGTCTTTAAAATGTATTCACAGAATTTATTTGCGGGAAATGGGAAGAGGTTGTTGTGAAAAAAAAAACCCAGTTCAGGAGACTCGAAACAAGCAGAATTGCTTTATTGAGACGTGTTGGTTAATCTGCAGTCAAACAGCGTCTTCGAGAAGTCCATAGCCGCGTTTCCACTATCGCGCCTAAAGCGAGCGAGCCAGGGCGAGCCAAGGCCAGTCGCGTTTCCACTATCACTTCCGGGGCGTAATCGGGCCAAAGCGGGGCTTCCTTGGGGCCAGCGTCCGGCCTTTTTCAGCCCGCCGAATACCTTGGGCCAAGGAGGGCCAACTGGGGCTTCGGGGCGGGGTTACGTACAAAGGCGGAGTTTTCCTGTCAGGTAAAGAGGAGACAAGATGCTTTCTTCCCTTACATTTGTTTTGCTATCGCGCTTGATCAACTCACTAAGAAAAATCTGTGTTCGAAGTAAATGCCGCCGAACTCGAATGTCCTTATCCAGGGATCGCTGTCTGGCCTTACACCAATAGACCACAAACAGTAAAAAAGCAATCGCTTCTGTGTTCTCCATCTTCCAGCTCTCGTAGTGATGCCAGGTTGTGTTTGTGGTTATAATTTTGAGTTTTTTGTTCCCGCTGAAGTGGGCGGGTTGTGTGACGGGTTGTGTGACGTTTGATTCGGGGGACGTTCTGGGGGGGGTGTTTGCGTGACGCGCTGCGAGCAACTAGCCTGACAGTGGAAACGCGACATGATTTCGGCCTCATTTCTCAACCTCCCGGGCTATTGGCCCGGCCTGGCCCGATTAAAGCCCTGGCTCGCACTGGCCCGATAGTGGAAATGCGGCTCATGTGTCTGCAGAGCCTACTGGAGGTCTGCAGTCTGCGAGTTTTTTCACAAGTCTGATTTGAGACAAAGCTGTTCTGTTTATAATGTGTTAGGAGGTGGGGAGATGGCTAAACAAAGCATGTAAATTCAGTTTTAGAGTCAGCAGGGTAAATTGGCATATAGGTGTAGAAACCGGCCCAGCTACTGACCTCACAAGTTAATCAAAAAAATGGTTTCTGTAGCATGAAAGCATGACCCGCAAATTATGTTCTGGAGACAGAAACCGCCTGACCGGTTGACCGAAAAGAGAAAACAAGTTACACAGCCGTGCTGTGAAACTGACACTTTGCATTACTTTGGAATATAAATTTATATTCCCACAAAGTCTATTATTCAATTATTGTAATTCAACAATTAAAGGTCCAATAGGGGTGTCACGGTGGCTAAGTGGTTTGCACTGTCGCCTCACAGCAAGAAGGTCGCTGGTTCGAGCCCCGGCAGGGTCAGTTAACATTTCTGTGTGGAGTTTGCATGTTCTGCCCGTGTTGACATGGGTTTCCTCCGGGTGCTTCAGTTTTCCCCACAGTCCAAACACATGCGCTATAGGGGAATTGAATAAATATGACTGAATATGTGTGGGGATGTGAGACGGTATGGGTGATTCCCAGTACTGGGTTGCAGCTGGAAGGGCATCTGCTGTGTAAAACATATTCTGGATGAGTTGGCGATTCATTCCACTGTGGCGACCCCTGATGATTAAAGTGACTAAGCTGAAGGAAAATGAATGGATGAATGAATAAAGGTCAAATATTCCATGTGTTCAGACATTAAATTTAGGAGAAAATATTAATAATAATAATAATATTAATAATAATAATAGGAGGTTTAATAAAACTAAAGCTATGAACCTAAAATAATTTCTGCTTGATTTGCCATCTTGAAAACATTTACATTTTTCATTTAGTTTAGTGGAAATAAAATATAAACTAAAGTGTATTATACAGGCATGTTTTAAAAAGAATAATAAAAGTTGCAACAACACAAAAATGACATAAAATTATAAATAAAAATTAATTGAAACTATAAATACAATCATAATTAATAATAAATACAGTTGTATGAAATTAACCAGCCATTTCTGAGTTGTTAATGAATCAGAATCAGAATCAGTTTTATTGCCAAGTGTGCTTCACACACACAAGGAATTTGTTTTGGCTACAGAAGCTTCCAGTGTACATAAAGTGACAAGTGACAACATATGAAAAAATATTAAATAAAAATAAAAATGATAAACATTAAACAGATAATGTTTATGTTTGAATATTATTGAAGTATGTTTTTCAATAGAATACTAATATTTATACGCTCTTTCCGCCTTTTATTATTGTGGTTTTGTTTTCTCAATGTATTTTTGGTCTTTTTCTGTAGGCTTTATTTTCATAAATATATAAAGTGATTTGGAATTCTTCTTTTATATAAACTATTTAATAAACATTACTTTTTATTATAATATTATTATTAATTCCATTACTTCTACTACTACTACTACTACTAATAATAATAATAATTTTAATTATTTTAATTTTAATAAAACTAAAGCCATAAACCTGAAATAATTTCTGCTGCTTGATTTGCCATTCTTAGAAATACTTACAAATCCATCTAAAATTGTACAATTTTTATCAAAAGGAAACCTTAAAAAACTGTTTTAGATTTTTATCTTATATATTATCATTATTATTTATGTATTTTACCTTGTATACTTTTTATTGCTGTTGATTACTTTTAATTGTTAGAATATTTTTATAATTATAGAAAATTGGTATTTATAAAACGTGGTAAAATTGATCTATTTTTTTTTTTTTGCCATGACTTAGCCATAGAAGCTGAAATGGCAATAAAATTAAAACTCTCTCTCTCTCTAGAAATATTAACATTTTTCATTTAGCTTAGTAGAAATAAAATATAAATGAAAGTGTATTATACAGGCATGTTATAAAAAGAATAATAAAAGTGGCAACAACACAAAAATGACATATAATTAAAAATGAAAATTAATTTAAAGTTTAAATAAAATAATAATAAACACAATTGTTTGATTATTTGTGAAATTTACTAGCCATTAATGGGTTGTTAATGTATATTATTGGAGTATGTTTTACATTAGAATACTGATATTTTATACAATATTTTTGCCTTTTATTTTCTTGGTTTTGTTTTCTCAATGTATTTTTTTTGTGTATTTGTTGTAAGTTTTATTTTCATAAATATGTAAAGCACTTTGAAATTATAGTTTTAAATAAACTATTTTATAAACAAAATATTTTTTATAATAATAGAAATATTAATATTATTATTGTTATTATTATAAACAATAATAATGTTATTATTATTATTATTATTATTGTTATTATTATTATTATTATTATTATTGTTATTGTTATTGTTATTATTATTATTATTATTATTATTATTGTTATTATTATAAACAATAATAATGTTATTATTATTGTTATTATTATTATTATTATTGTTATTATTATTATTATTATTATTATAAACAATAAAATTATTATTATTATTGTTGTTGTTGTTGTTGTTGTTGTTGTTATTATTATTATTGTTATTATTATAAACAATAATAATGTTATTGTTATTATTATTATTATTATTATTATTATTATAAACAATAATAATGTTGTTATTATTATTATTATTGTTGTTGTTGTTATTATTAATATTATTGTTGTTGTTATTATTATTATTATTATTTTATTATTATTATTTAAGTTACCCATTTCATTGAAATTATTTGTGAAATAGCAATCTCTTAATTCTTAAAACACACCATTTTAAGCGTGTATAAGAACACAAAGAGGTGTAAAGTTGTTTATGTACACCCTTTGTAACAATATTGTCAGGTCAGACATGATAAACATGATGGAACAGACAGCGTTATTGGATTTCTCAGACCCAGTTGGCAGAGGATGAAGCAGGATCTGATCCAGGAACAGATTGGATGACACACAGTGTTGCATCAGTAAATCGTTTATCCTCCAGATGTCCGACACATGGACGTACAAAACATGCAGCCAGATTATACAGTATATTAATGCGATGATCTCAACTTTCTGCGGTTATGACCAACCAAAATGTGACTCGAATTTGCATATTAAGTAGTAAACATTTGAAGTGGAGAGTTGCTGAATAGTTTTAGGACAAATTTGATGAAAGGTTCTGATCCACTTCAAGGATTGACTACTGTATATTGACAGAAGTCTTGCGTGTGTATCTGTATGGTTGAGTAACTCTTTTCTTTGGCTCTTTCCACAGGTTTTCACAGTAAAGCGGAAGTGAAAAAGGGAAAAAGCCAATCCTGGAACTGTGAATTTACTTTTGCAAACACTTGCAAAAAGCAGAAGTGAAATTAAAGAGACTTCCTGTCTATTTTAAAGACCCATCAGATGGAAATGCTATGCAGGTATCATCATCAACACCCCAAAAAACTCATCACAAAATCTAATTCCAGATCTCAGCAGCAATCCAGTCATATTCCTGCTGTCGTTTTAGACCAGAAGTTGTACTTTGTCTGCACCTCTGTCAAAACTACCTATTATTTACCACACAGTATAGATGTAAATAGCTAGATGTCGATAATAGGGTTGAGTGAATGTCTGCGAATGCTCTTAAATATTCACCAGACGACAGAGAAGGAAGTTATTATAAAGCTCACGAGCACGAAGACACACTGTGAACGATATAATGTGAATTTTATGGGTGCAAAGTTACACCGTTTCTCCTTTAGGTCACGTTAAAAACAGCATTTCTCCCCCAAAAAAATGAAAACGACAAAAAAAAAATCACCTTTGTGCCTTGTTTTAAAAAAAAATAAGAGAGAACATGCTTGGATGGGTTTAGTTCTTATTTTAATATATATTATAAATTATTTTCACCACGCAAACACATGCAAAATATATATATGCAATAGGAATTCAAATTTAATTAGATTTTTTTTTGTCAGATAATATTGTTTGTATTATTAAGACACTGATCAGGTATGAAAAAAGCAATAGCATTGGTCAGGAGATGATGTGATCATCTATGCAGTCAGCTGACGGTGTGTAAATATGGTTCGGTGAGGGATCAAATATCTTTTTACTTTGTCTGTTTGATTTCCTTTCACATCAAAGAAGGCTTTAAAAAGAATGACATTCTAATTCGGAATGCTCTCGGCTTCCGTTGGAACGCAACTGTTTGAAATTGGAATTTAAATGGAATGTTAGGAAATTCCATTTCTATGGAAACTGCGGAGTCTTGGTTTCTCCTCAGATCTGTTTGAGTAAAACACACTACCAGATGTTAAAGTGTTTCATTACAAAGAGGGATTTTTTTTGTAGAGTTTCTATATTTTGTTATTCATGGCTGTTTTATATTTACGTATGGTTGTGAATTGCATTATGGGTCCTTGATCTCTGCTTTTTTCAAATCTGATGTCAAAAATTTAACTCTGAAGTCACAGTAGTTTGAAACCAAGACAATTTCAATGTGATGATGACTGGTCATGAACATTGCCTGTTGTCAAACTATTTCATAACTACACTGTAAAGAAAATCCTGGGCGACACGGTGGCTCAGTGGTTAGCACTGTCGCCTCACAGCAAGAAAGACGCTGGTTCGAGTCCCAGCTGGGCCATTTGGCATTTCTGTGTGAACTTTGCATGTTCTCCCCGTGTTGGCGTGGGTTTCCTCAGGGTGCTCCGGTTTTCCCCACAGTCCAAACACATGTGCTATAGGTGAATTAAATAAACTAAATTGGCCGTAGTGTATGTGTGTGAATGAGTGTGTATGAGTGTTTCCCAGTACTGGGTTGCAGCTTGGAGGGCATCCTCTGTGAAAACATATACTGGAATAGTTAGCGGTTCATTCCGCTGTGGCGACCCCTGATGAATAAAGGAACTAGGGGTTTTTGTGGCGGGATTTAAAACACCTACCCAGACATCACTTCAAACTAATAGGAATGTAAATAGAAATCAATTTTTCTAACTTTTCACCATCAGAAGTGCTTGTAGAATTGATCAAGATCCCATAATGCAATTCAGGAGCATAAATAAAATGGGAAAAAAGCAAAACATGAACCACAAAATATTAAAATCTGTTAATTTATGTGTATTTTTAGAGTGTAGCTAAACAAAATACTGACATGAATTTAAGATTCTAGTCGATATTTTCTGTGATCTGGACGTTCGTACCTGGTAAAACCAGCGAGTATTTGTTTTCATTCTTGCTATATTTTAGTATCATTTCAATTCAGTGTTCTGGTTTACATTTTCAGTGTTTCTACCTCACTTTCAGGACATCTTTAATGTCACGTTTCCTCACTATGTTTCACCGCAAAATTACGATTTTTAATTCTCCATTTTGTTTTCTAGTACAATGAAGATTCTTAAAGGGACAGTTCACCGCAAACATTTAATTAATGAAATTAAAAATCCATTCATCTTACGCAGAATTAATTATTTTGTCGATTTTTTTTTTTTTTTGGTAAATAATACAGTTAATGACAATGTTTTTATTTGACGTTTGGAAAGAAATCCTATAATGCTGTGTTCACACCAGACGTAAATAGACGCGTGAACATTTTGAGTTGAATCGCTTCATTCGCGTGTCAAATTCGTTTCATTCATGCTTCAAATTCACTTCACAATAGACGCGCATTTGCGTCATGGGCAGGGCTTCTGTCTGCCTGGGTGACACTAGCTTCGTTGCTAAAAGGCTAACATGGATTTTATTGAGATGGTAGCTGGGATTTATGTGCTTTGGAAGGCTAAAAACAGCGAAGATTCATTCGGCGCCGTGTCTGAGTTCACTAGATCCTTTCAGACGTGCTTTTTCAGCAACTATACCTGGATGATGGAAGCGTTCAGCAGTGCTCCAGACTGAGCCGAGCCCTGTTTGATGAGCTGTTGTCCGGTGTCGGCAAGAGGATTTCCCCTCGGGACGCTAACAACAGGCACTACATCAAAATCACACCACTACAAGAGCAAGCTCCTGATTGGTTAATGCAACACGAATCTCTGCTAAAGTTCAGATTTTCCAACTCGAGCAAAGTTAAGTGCGTCAAACACGCAAAACGCTCAATTACGCCACTTCATTCATGCAAATCACGCCATTCGTGCCGCATTATTCATGTGAATCGTGCTGCAGGATGTCTATTCACGTCTTTGCATTTACTTATCATGTAAATCACTTGCGCTTGGCGCTTCATCCGCATCTGTTGTGAACACAGCATTAGATCTATATCGAACAAAACAAATATCCAGAAAATCTGAAAGATTTCAAGCGGTCGTTACTTATTTATTTATTTATATTTTTTAATATTTTGCCCTGCACTGTAAAATATATCTGTTAATGATCAGTTTCCATAAGTGTTTTCCTTTTATTTACTGCTGTGAATTGCATTATGGGATGTTAATCTCTGCTCTGTCGACTTTTGATGTTGAAAATTCAACTCTACAGTTTAACTTTAACGTGACTTTTATTGACGTTTTAGTAGTTTATAATAATAATAATATAAATATATAATCAAATAAGTCTGTAGCAGAAATGTACTGGCATTACAAGGTTTTTGTAGCATGATATACAACACCAACCCAGACAATATATCACTTTAAACTATTAAAAATGTTAATAAAAGTCACTTTATCAAACTTTTCACGGTTAAAAGTTGTTGGAAGAAAGATCAAGCTCCCATAATGCAATGCAAAAGCATAATTAAAAACATGAATCAGAAAGCTGCTCATTCACGGATATATTTTACAGTGTGGAAAACAAAATGTGGAGGAGGGAAAAAAAACGTTATTTTGCAATCGTATTGTGCGTTACGTTTCTAGTTCATTCTTGATGTGCGCATTGACAGTAGCTTTATACATAACGTATTAAATGCATTTCACTGTTTATATTGAATCTTGAACTACTACGGTAAAACCAACACAATCTCACGGCAATTCGTAACTTTTTGATTTAGCGGCTGATTCGTGTGAGTTCATATGATCTCATTCGTACAATTTAGCACGATTTGCTCATCCCCGAATGAAGGTTAGTTTTAGGGGCGGTGTTGAGTATGACACCTTCTTTTTTTAAATCGTACGAATTAGCCGCTAAACGTAAAATACTTACATTTCCTTGTGAGAGCAGGCTGGTAAAACTAAAGGTCTTTGCATTCGTCACCCACTCCGTGAGCTCTTTATTGTTGAAAAACGTCTGATATACCTCTGATCTATCACACTTTTCTTCAGGTTTTCTCTTCACGTTTCCACTCGTCACTCTTTAAAAGATGCTTGGTGTTTTGTATTGTTAGCGTAACACCTTGAAATACCAAAAAACCTCATAGAACTGGCGGTAGCAACATGTTTATTGTCCCTCAGGTGGTTATTGTCAAATGTTTGCAGGTCAAACTTTTAAAAAATGACCTTTTTTATCACCCCGTTTTGAAGAAAACTAACCTAAACTGAGATGTATATGCACATTAGCTGATCACTACAAACTGTTAGCTTTCTACTGAGTCTCTGCTTTCTATCCTTTGGTGATTTGTTGGTGATTTTCACAGATTTTTTTATATTATGTCTTCTCGTTCGTTCTTAATATTGAACTGGGTTTGGTTTATGATGATCTACAGTATGAGCCGTTTGATGTTTTTTTTTTGCAAAGCGTCTTCCTTCGGTGTATGTAGTCTTTTGATTGCTTGAAATAAAGACATAGAAATACATGCTTCCGTCTTGATTTCTGTGTGTCGTCATCCAGGTCAATGTTGAATTTTATGTACAGTATACAGTTGAAGTCAGAATTATTAGCCTCTCTGTTTATTTTTTCCCCAATTTCTGTTTAACGGAGAGATTTTTTCAATACATTTCTAAATATAATAGTTTTAATAACTCATCTCTAATAACTGATTTAGCTTATCTTTGCCATGATGACAGTAGATAATATTAGACTAGATATTTTTCACTTCTACACAGCTTAAAGTGACATTTAAAGGCTTAACTAGGTTAATTAGGCAGGTTAGGGTAATTAGGCAAGTTATTGTATAACGATGGTTTGTTCTGTAGATTTAAAAAAATATATAGCTTAAAGAGGCTAATAAATTTGACCTTGAAAACTAAAATTAAATTAAAAACTGCTTTTATTCTAGCCGAAATAAAACAAATAAGACTTTCTCCAGAAGAAAAAATATTGTCGGACATACTGCGAAAATTTCTTTGCTCTGTTAAACATCATTTGGGAAATATTTTAAAGAAACTCAAAGGGGGGCTAATAATTCTGATTGCTTTATTAGCATTAATTTTACTTTATCTTTATTTAACATCTGCAGATCATGAATAGAAATATCACACTCTAAAAATAAAATGCTGGGTTATTTTTTTAACCCAATGTTGATTCAGATATGAACAAAAAGTATGTTAACTTATAAAAACCTATGTCATACTTAAAAAGTATGATTTAAAAACGTCCATATTTACTCCTATGTTGGGTTAAAAACAGCCCAGCATTTTTAGAGTGCATAATATCGTCTTTTATCTTTTGATTTGGAGTCCTTTTTACTGTATGTTATCATTTTATATTGCACTTGCACACCTTCCAGCCAATCAGAATCAAGAACTTCAGCAGATTATGAATATAGAGTCATACCCTAAGATAATTTAGTTTGTTTAACCAAGCACTGGGTCAAATATAGACAAACCCAACCATTGGGTTAAAGTGTTTCATTTAAATGTATTTAAAAACTTAATCCAATGTTGGGTTTGTCCATATTTAATCTTATATTGGGTTAAGAACAGCCCAGCATTTTAAAAGTGCATAATGGTCATCTTTTATCTCTTGATATGCCAAAGTTTGTACTCTCTATGTCCATTTCCAGTGTTATTACTTGATTTTTCTTGGCAGTTACGACTCATAGGTTATCATTTTATATTGCACTTGCACACCTTCAAACCAATAAGAGTAAAGAATTATTTCAGCAGACCATGAATAAAGAGTCAGTTTTTTTTAACCCATCGTTGGGTAAAATATTGAACAAATTCAACTCTTGGGTTTAAAAAGTAGATTTAAATTTGATTGAAAAACCTCCATATGTCCATATTTGATTCTAAGTTGGGTTAAAAACAGCCCAGCATTTTAGAGTGCTTAAAATGTCGTCTTTTTATCTTTTGATTTGGTGTCATTTTTAATTTTAATTTGTTATTCGACTTTTCTTGGCAGTCATGACTCATATTGTACACCTTTCAGCCAATCAGAATCTAGAATTTCATCGCGACTATAGAGTCGTACTCTAAAAATAAGCTGTTTATTTTTTAACCCAGCGTTGGGTCAAATATGAACAAATCCAACCATTGGGTTTAAAAAGTATGACATAAATTTGATTGGAAAAACCTCCATATGCCCATATTTGATTCTATGTTGGGTTAAAAACAGCCCAGCATTTCCAGAGTGCATAATGTTGTCTTTGCATTTTTTAATTTGGTGTCATTTTTACTCTTATTATTAGATTTTCTTGGGCAGTTATGACTCATATGTTATCCTCTTATATTGCACACCTTCCAGCCAATCAGAATCAAGAATTTCAGCAGATCATGAATATACAAACAGTTTTTATTACCCAAATATATAGGCAAACCCAACCATTGGGTTAAAATGTATCAATTCAAAAGTAATTAAAATTCCACAATGTTGTGTTTGCCTATTTTATCCTACATAGGGTTAAAAAACAGCATTTTACAGTGCATAATGTTGACTTTCTCTCTTAATTTGACATACTTTTGACACTTTATCTCTTTTTTCTGTTTAATTATTTGACCTTTTATCTGTCAGTGACTAAGGCCAGACGGAATCTGCAGACGTTTTTTGCTATTTCTGCGGAGAATTTTGGTAAAAATCTGCGTATTTCTGCTGAATTATTTTGGGAGTATCATAAATAAAACCATAATATGTGAAATAAAAATAATATCTTTTTAACTTTTAGGTAATCTTTAAAATGCAAATCCAATTAGATTCACTTTATTTGGTAAACAAAGCAAGTCTCTCATATAATATATCTACTAAATATTACTGTACAAACTGCATTGTACATGAATCAGATGAACATTTTGATATTAGTCAATAATATTACTGTAATTAATTTAGTATGTCATCATTTCAACTTTTACTATTTCTACCAGTTATACAATTTGCCATACAGCATATTCTGCTACATTTTTACTTTTAATGTCATACTTTTTATCTCATGATTATGACTTTATTCCCCTTTGTATTTCTTAATCTCTCTCCCCATATTAGCGTGGGTTTCCTCCAGCTGCTCTGGTTTCCCCCACAGACCAAACACATGCACAATAGGTGAACTGGATAAACTAAACTGGCCATAGTGTATGTGTGTGAATGAGGGTATGTGGGTGTTTCCCAGTACTGGGTTGCGGCTGGAAGGGCATCGGCTGCGTATAACGTATGCTGAAATAATTGGTGGTTCATTCCGCTGTGGCGACCCCTGATAAATAAGGGAGTAAGCAGAAGGAAAATAAATGAATAGTGCCATAATTTTTATTTCATAATTGTGACTTTTTCCATATAATAATATGATATGAAACTGTTTGATGTTTCATATAATCATTTCTTCTTAGTATGTGTAATAATTAAGACTTTATATTGTAATTAAGACAATTTATACTGTTCATTATCCCTTCTTTTTGTCATAATTTTAGATTATAGTTTATTTTTTATTTCCTAATTTCATCCTAATTTATTATTGAATTATATTTATTGTCATAATTATAAAATTATCCCTGCCATTCGTTAATTTCCAAACTTTTTCCTTTTATTTTTATTTATTATGCCATAATTATGACTCATAATTATTTTTATATCATAATCATGAATTTTAACATCCTTCAAATAAATAAATATAAATTAGTACATCTTAATTATTATGCATTAAAGGTTTTGCTACAGTATGTCTGCTAATACTTCAGAATATTACCTATAATATATCATATATATTACTAATATAATATTACCTATAACTTTTCATCCATTGTGGATTTAAGCTTGGTTTGACTCCTGGTAAACATGTCAGATCAGATGTGTGTCAAACTCACTCAGCCTTTGTTTTTCAGCACTGGACTGTTCAAACACAGAATCACAAACGCAAATGTAAACCGCATGACGTGACTTGATGTTGAGCTCCTACTGTTGAACACACGAACCTCCAGCAGCAGCAGGTAATAATGATGATATAATGTGTTGAAGGAGGTCAGTGGTGCGTGAGGGATCATCTTTATCTCTCATAATCAGCTCTGAACACAGGGACCAGTTGCATAAACACAGCATCCCTATTAAGACTGCATATCTATCTATCTATCTATCTATCTATCTATCTATCTATCTATCTATCTATCTATCTATCTATCTATCTATCTATCTATCTATCTATCTATCTATCTATCTATCTGTAAATTGATAATACATCCTAATTATACATTATGGTTTTGCTAGTAGCTCTGCTAATACTTCAGAATTTACCCACAATATAATTCTATCCCTGCTGAAAAATCCAGCTTAAACCAGCCTAGGCTGGTTGGCTGGTTTAGCTGGTTTAAGAGGGGTTTTGGCCATTTCCAAGCTGGTTTCCAGCCATTTCCAGCCTGGTCTTAGCTGATGCTGATGACCATCTGATGACCATCTAAATCCAGCGAAAACCAACTTGACCGGCCTGGTTTAAGCTGGACATAGCTGGTTTTGGCTGGGCTCCCAGCCTGGGTAGGCTGGTCAAGCTGGTTTTAGCTGGTCATTTTCAGCTTGACCAGCTAAGACCAGCCTGGAAATGGCCAAAACCCCTCTAAAACCAGCCAACCAGCCTAGGCTGGTTTAAGCTGTTTTTTCAGTAGGGATATTACGAGTATTATCTATAATTTTTTTGGGATATTATATTCATCACTTTTCCCATGGTCTTCATTAACAGGCCAAATATGAAATTACTCAAGAGTTCATTGAGCATTTCCCACATAAATAATACTGCAGTATTTTACAGCAAATTATATTGTGTTTTAAAACTGTTTTATACTGTATTACTTACTACAGTATTTGTTTATATCACTATACTACTATTATAGTGTTGCCGCAGCAACTATAATCAACAGGCGAATTCAAGTATAGGCTATAGTTCAATATTTACTTTAAAATAATAATATAGTATATTTTCAAGTCGGTTGAAGGATCATGTAGGCCTAAATCAATAGAATCAGTCCCTGAAATTTAATTAATCTTAATAAATAAGACGCAGAAACCTCGTTTGCTTCTCATTGTGAGTGAAGAAGAATAAAGGCGCGTGAAAAAAAGCGCGCGATTCGGACTTTCTTCTCATCATCTCCACAAAAGACTCCATCAACACATTAAGAACATTGAGTTTTTGTATACGTGTGACTAAAAGGACAGCCATTGATGTCGCTCATGAACGGACGGGGCTTAAAAGGCATAAAAACGGACTAATAAACAAACACCCAGCTTGTTTTTAATGAAAACGGTGTGGATCTGTCGAGTGGAGTCACAAAAGAGGCGCAGCTCTGAAGAACCGCGGCTGAAAAGGTAAACACTAATGGACGACATTTTATTGTATGCGGTTCTTTCACTCGTAGACACGAAATGAGGCGCTTATAAAGGAGCCAGGCTTAAGGGTCCATTAAAAAGTCGAAATTTCATCTGTACGTCTGCTTTGGGATACTGCTGTGTACATGTATATTGTTTTTCGGACGTCTTGCTTCACATCTCACCCCAATTAGACACTTGTTACAGAATATAATGACACCTTTTTTTTTCTTGAGAGCAACTTTTTTTATAAAACTTTAATGGGTGCAAAATTCATGGAAAGGCGCCATAAATGAGCATCAGTGGTATATAGTTTTTATGTTGTTATTGTTGAAGCAAATATTGAAAATTAATACAGCCTAAAATTGTAATATGCTAACAATTCTGGGTTGTTGTAACCCAACGTTGGGTCAAACATGGACAAACAAACCACTGGGTTAAAAAGTGTAATTTAAATGTATTGAAAAAAATTCATACAATGTTGGGTTTGTCAATATTTGACCCGACATTGGATTACACCAATCACAAAAGGCATTTTTAGAGCGTAGTTGTAAATAATTTTTAATGTGAATTCAGTATTTTTATATCAATTTAAACACACAGACATGACAGGTGACAAATATGTTTTTTTTAAGATGTCATGTTCAAATTTATCATCATAGCAATTTCAAACTTATTTATTTTGAAATATTTAATATTTTATATGTTAAATAAGCTATGTGTATGTGAGTGTTACGGTATGGTTCGGTTTGGTACGCTTTTAAATATGTGTTTTTTACTTTAAACACAACTAAAGAACAATATTAAACTGTAAAATATATTAAACAAAATTATATTTTTTATATTCATATATTTATTATAAATTTCATTCAAATTAATAAAATAAAATCTATATGTATGAATAATTTTAAATAATTATAACTGATAAGTGTTTTACATATTGACCCCCCCCCCCCCCCCCCCCCCCCCCCCCTCTAAATGTATGCATTGAATTAATATATTTTTAATATTTTAATTTAATTTTCTTTATTTTACTGTTTAACACAGGGATGCCCAAACTCAGTCATGGAGGGCCAGTGTGCTGCATATTTTAGTTCCAACCCCAATTAAACACACCTGAACCAGCTAATGAAGCTCTTTCTAGGTATGCTAACTTCCAGGCAAGTGTATTGAAGAAAGTTTGAGCTAAACTATGCAGGACATCGTCGCTTCATGACCAAGTTTGGACACCCCTGGTCTAACACATCTCATGCTGAGCCTTCTTCATGTTTTATTATATATTTGTATTATATATTTGATAGATAGATAGATAGATAGATAGATAGATAGATAGATAGATAGATAGATAGATAGATAGATAGATAGATAGATAGATAGATAGATAGATAGACGGATAGATAAACAGATAGAAAACCGATAGATAGATAGATAGATAGATAGATAGATAGATAGATAGATAGATAGATAGATAGATAGATAGATAGATAGATAGATAGATAGATAGATAGATAGACAGAAAAATATATAGACGGATAGACAGATAGACAGATAGATAGATAGACAGACAGCTAGATAAACAGCTAGATAGACAGCTACATATATAGACGGATAGATACACAGATAGCAAACCGATAGATAGACAGACAGACAGACAGACAGACAGACAGACAGACAGGTAGGTAGGTAGGTAGGTAGGTAGGTAGGTAGGTAGGTAGGTAGGTAGATAGATAGATAGATAGATAGATAGATAGATAGATAGATAGATAGATAGATAGATAGATAGATAGATAGATAGATAGACAGACAGAAAGATATATAGGCAGACAGAAAGATATATAGACGGATAGATATATAGACGGATACATAAACAGATAGCAAACCGATGGATGGATGGATGGATGGATGGATGGATGGATGGATAGATGGATAGATAGACAGATAGACGGATAGATAGATAGATAGATAGATAGATAGATAGATAGATAGATAGATAGATAGATAGATAGATAGATAGATAGATAGATAGATAGATAGATAGATAGACAGCTACATATATAGATGGATAGATAAACAAATAGCAAACCGATAGATGGATGGATGGATGGATGGATGGATGGATGGATGGATGGATGGATGGATGGATGGATGGATCAACTTTAAGGGTGTATTCGCTTGGTAATTATTTGATTAGTAAATAACCCAGGTGAAGAAGATAATGTCCTCAAGACAGCTTAGTAATGTTACAGATACAGGTTCGGCTTTAACAAGACTGTACATGAGCAGAGATGAGCATACAAGGCTAATACAGAAAGAAAGGCTGGAGATGTGAGCCAGGACTGGTCATTTGTTGGTCATGAGCTGCCAGACACAGACTGCAGGACATGACGTCCCGGAACAGACAGATCTGACCCACTTCTCAAATCCCAACACGACTTGTCAAAACCTATTTTAAAAATGATCAGTTCTGATGATAACTACCCAAAAAATTATTTATTTAGAAGGAGTTTAACCTTTTAAATTACAGTATGTTTACATTTTCTTTCTCATAAGCATTTCTGTGTTGCATGCATAGGTGGTTGACCAACCAGATGGAGGTTATCTAGCTTTATACCTGCCTTCTCAGTTGGCACTCTTTACTAATGGCTAGATGAGCCCCAAAATGAACCTTGAGCTGGAAATGTTATTAACTAATGTTATTAGTATTCCTCATGTTTTTGACGGAGCACGGTGTGCCTGTAGTTGAAAAAAGTTAACTCTGTGCAGAAAAAGCACCTGACGTCATACGCTCCAGCATTAAGACTTTCGATATAGGTTTGTTAACTCAACACAAAGATGGGGTGGCACGGTGGCTCAGTGGTTAGCACAATCACAGCAATTGGCCGTAGTGAATAAGTGTGTGTGAATTTGAGAGTGTTTCCCAAACTGGGTTGATGCTGGAAGGGCATCTACTGCGTAAAACATATGCCGGAATAGTTGGCGGTTCATTCCACTGTAGCGATCCCCAATAAGTAAGGGTCCAAGCCGAAGGAAAATTAATGAATGAAAATAGCATTTCTCTAGGGAAATGTTACATCGCAAGATATATTGTTATTGCAATGCTCAACAACAGTATATCCCAGTGTCCTGCAGGCCTAGTGCACAGCAGTTTGTCCCACTGCAGCTGATGGCCTAACATTGAGGATCCATGTCAAGGTTTCCCATTGACTGCCTCCTCTGGTTCATTTCCTCACAGGCAGGGCTTAATCCCAGTCTGAGTGGCTTTTTCTAGGAATAGATCAGCTAATCTCTTCCTGACCTGGAGGAAAGTGACGCAGCACAAAGTCAAATTAAATCACAAATGGTCTTACGCTGTTGAACGCTGCTGAAAATACCATGTGTCATGCATTGACTTCCATAGCTGGAACAAAGAATACAATGGAAGTCAATGGCTGTACTTTCTACGGTATTTGCGTTCAACAGAAGAACTGTTTTTGAACAAGTAGAGCCTCAATAAATGATGAGTTTTCATTTTTGTGTGAACTATCCTTTTAAATGAAGTTAAGCAAAAGTGAAAAGTGCTTTAAACAAGAAAAGTGTCCGCCACTGAGGTCAGAATAAAAGAAATTAAACTTAACAGGAAAACAAGTTTGTTTATCTGACCCTACTGTCAGATATTTTGTCTTGATTTAAGCACAGATTTGATTAAATTCCCTTAAAGAAAACATCCCTTGCCCTTTCGCTTCTGAAGTAAATGAGTTACTGAAAGAAAACCAAACAAATCTGCTGATGAAGAAAATCTTTTTTCTGCAGGATATGTATAGATGATGAAGAAGGAAACTCGGGATCTGATGCAGTGACATTCATACATTTTTAATAAGTGAAGTTTATAAACTAGAGGTTGGAGGAAAGTCTTTACTCCAGGAGGAGGAGTTCAAGTATCTTGGGGTTTTGTTCACGAGTGAGGGAATGAAGGAACGTGAGATTGACAGGCGGATTGGTGCAGTGGCAGCAGTAATGTGGTCAATGTACAAGTCCGTTTTGGTAAAGAAGGAGCTGAGCCGAAAGGCAAAGCTCTCGATTTACCGGTCAATCTACGTTCCTGCGCTCCTAGCCTTGGGTCATGACTGAAATGACAAGATCTCGGATACAAGTGGCCAAAATGAGTTTCCTTCACAGGGTGGCAGGGCGCACTCTTATAGATATGGTGAGGAGTTCTGTCACCCGGGAGGAGCTCGGAGTAGAGCCGCTGGTCCTCCACATCGAGAGAAGTCAGCTGAGGTGGTTCGGGCATCTGTTTTGGATGCCTCCTGAACGCCTACCTAGGGAGGTGTTCCAGGCATGTCCCACCAGGAGGAGGCCTCGGGGAAGACCCAGGACACGCTGGATGGACTATGTCTCTCTGCTGGCCTGGGAACACTTCAGGATCCCCCTGGAGGAGCTGGAGGAAGTGTCTGGGGAGAGGGAAGTCTGGGGTTCTCTCTTGAGACTGCTGCCCCCACGACCCAGCCCTGGAAAAAATGGTTGAAAATGAATGAACGAATGAAGTTTAAAACTAATTTCGAGAGAAATGTGTGAGGACAAATTAATCATATCATTATTCAATAAATGCAAGACCAAACCCCTATAAATGGTCATGTATGACATACCTTGCGTTTTTTGATTGTCAGGATCCCAGTACCACCCATCACCTGTAACCTAGGCAGGAGCGTTCTGAGGCCAGGTTTGACACTGGACCTCTCTCTTCTCTTCTTTTCTTTTCTGACAAAGGGAATGGCATGAGCCAGGGTGTACTCATATTAACCCTTTTTTACATCTAAAGAATCGTGATCTTGATTAAAAATCGTGATTCACATTTTAGCCAGAATCGTGCAGCCCTAGCTCAAAGGGCTCTTCCCGCACAGCACGCCAAATACACCAAAGAATTTTGTCTATTAGAGGAGAGCGGTGCACAAAGTAACACTTTTTGGTTTTGACCAAATAATGCACAAAGTTATGGGGTTTAACAAACCTTATTTTAGTTTCCAACAACACACAAGACTCTCCTATAAATGAGCACTGGTTGTATGATTGCCAGACCTTTGGTTTCTGTGCAGTATTGCCGGAAGTGCCAGGAGTAAAAAGGTTACTATTCACCTCACCTGCGGGTCTGTAACAGACAGAGGGTTAGTTATAACACATGCTTATAAAGTCAGATCCACACAATTAATTTAAATAGTTCCTCAATGCTTAACTCAATTTTTTTTATTCTATATAGCAAAGCATTTTTGTTTATTTATCTATTGAATAAACACATTTGGGTTTATTTGCATTGTTATCCATTATTATACAATGCATTTATTCGCAGCATTAGCAATAAAAAAATTTGTATTAAAAATATTTTCTATTAAAATCATTTTTTATATAAAAAGTCGTCAACATTACACTCAAAATTCAAAAATGGTGTCCAACAGTGTGTGGCTCAATTGTTACAACTAACCCCGCTGTGTCGTGTTTCCCTCAAAACTGGCTAGCAGCCACTGTGTGTTTTATTTACATCTTTCAAAATATTTCCATCTTTTAGTCTAGAAGACGGTAATCACAACAATTTAAGATTTTACTTACGAACTTCCACGGGTTTTTTAAGCTAAAAAAATATTGAGTATAATAAAAAATACTTTTATGCTACAAAAATGATTTCTCCTGTGTTTCTCATTCAAATTTTGCTGAACTTTTTCAATAATTGGCAGGAAGACGTCTCACTGTGATGAAAACCCCGGAAGCATGCCATGGTTAACCCTAAGCAAATACCCTATAACTGTTACATTTTACCCTGCGTTACTTTGTGCCCCGCGTTCACCTATCCATGCGGGCGAACTCTTGAAAACTTTTTTTTCTCCCACATGATGTGAAATGCAGCTGTGTTGAGCTCATGCCTCTCCATCTGTTGTTTTGGAGCTTAAGCACATGTTTGTACTGTAAAATTGGGCCAAAATGTATCTGGAGGCATGCTTAACTTCACAAACACAACAGTTATAAAAAATCACTAATATCCAGTGTTGGGTATAAGTTTCAAAAACAAATACTCTAAAAATGCTAGGTTATTTCAACCCAATTTGGTGTGTAATACAGACTAAACCAAGTGCTGTGTTACTTTTTTAATTAAATTAATAGGATTAAATTTAACCCAATGTTTCTGTTAGTCCATATGTTACCCAATTTGGCATTAAATAACCAAACTTTCTATTTAATTGGAACTTAACTGTTAATTGAACAACAGTCTATTTAATTACTAATTACATCAATAATCTCAATGCTCAACATGTTCTGGCAGATACAACTTCTAAAATCCTAAATAAATGAAATAATTAAAAAAGAAATTTGGATATACAGTGTTTCCTCTGGGATTTTTTCCAGTTGTGGTGGCAGGCCTTTTGCACAGACAAATGTTGTGAGAGCAGTATTACAAGTCGAGATCGCATTTATGTAATACGAGCATGCAAATCTCTGTGATTTCCTTTGTTCGTGCACAAATCTTCTTGCACGCCCTCAAATATATGCTGCTCAAGCGCAGATTTTCTTGTGTGCTCTCAAATAAACGCTGCTGAAGTGTGATTAAGTGCGTTTATCTAACGAGTATGTCTCCAACATTTATTAGATTTGCTAGGAATATTTATGAATTTCTCCAGTAGACCTACAGAGCGGCAGTAACATTTCCGGAAGTAAAGGCAAACTTCGCTCTGTTATAATTCACTTACCATTTAATACCTTTTGGTGCGATTTTAATAATTATTTTTGTATTAGTGTATTTTAAAAACACATGACTGAATGTTTTGAACGAGAAGCTGTAATGTAGCCATGGCGGGATGAATTTTGGTGTGGCTCTCCGTCATGGAAGAATGAATGTAGCGAAAACCATTGTATATGTTTCACTTAGGTCCAGATTTTAAAAACAATGGCATGGCATGATTTTTTACTTATTGCTTTTCCCAACCGATGTGAATGTCATCTCTCGATTGAATGGGAATTATCAGTGGTTATCATCTGATATGGGTCAGTAGGGTCCATCTGCTCCTACTAGTAGGCTCAGAAGGCTGTTATCCATCCACATGGTTAATCAGCTATAGATCACATGCGGCTGTGGTCAGAAGGTAATGAGAATTATTTATATTATTTATTTAATTTCCCATTAAATGTATTTTATTAAGGTCTACTCCAACCCTAAACCCAACCATTACAGTAATGTAAAAACAGATATGGACATGGAATCTTCTCTATTAGTATAGCTGATTAACCATGTGGATCGATGATAACAGCTTTGTGAGGCTACCAGTTGGTGCAGAAGGCTCCTGGCCCATGTCTATCAGCTGATAACCACTGATATTCAATCGAGTGATAACATTCGAATCGGGTGCAGAAATGTTAAACGTATCAAAATACAACATGTTACAAATGACACCATATTTCATTTGACAATTCTTTCAAGGTCACAGTAAATAGGAACAGTGTAATTCAGTTTGTAGTGTTTAAGTTCAGTTCAGTTTAGTTCAGTTCAGTGTGGTTTAATAATCACTACTGAGAGTCCAAATATTGAAGAGCAAATCCACTGATGCTCAGCTCTACAGATCCCGAACCATGCAAGCCAGTGGCGATAGCGGAGAGGGAAAAACTTCACCAATTGGCGAAAGTGAAGAATAAAAAGTAAATAAATAAATTGTCTGCTTATTAGTAAAATATATCTGAATTAGATCAATTCTCTGAATGTATACATTAAATTTTCAAGATCTAATTTCTCACTCAGTTCATTTTTTCTTGAGCATTGTCTTGATTGTATTGATAAATGTAACGATAAATGTATTGATATATGTTTTATAATTAGCTATTCACGCATAATATATTTCTATAAATGCTATAAATATATTTGCTGCTTCTCTGAATTGATTAATACAGAATTGCTGAATTTTTGTATAGCATTTATGGCAAGTACCCAATTAAATTAACTAAAAGTGAAAGTAATCCCCTTATTTTTTTCAGCAGAAATATAATTACAGTAACTTGTAACTATTGAATTACACCCAACACTGCTGATATTCTCCTAAAACACATAAAAAACAGAAGACACGTACACCGGCCACTTTATTAGGTACACATGTCCAACTGTTGAACGTGGCATGGTTGTTGGTGCCAGACGGGCTGGTCTGAGTATTTCAGAAACTGCTGTTCTACTGGGATTTTCACGCACAACCATCTCTAGGGTTTACAGAGACTGGTTCCAGCTGATAGAAAGGCAACAGTAACTCAAATAACCAAATAACCGAGGTCTGCAGAAGAGCATCTCTGAACACACAACACGTCCAACCTTGAGGCAGATGGGCTACAGCAGCAAAAGACCCCACCGGGTGGCACTCCTGTCAGCTAAGAACAGGAAACTGAGGCTACAATTCACACAGGCTCACCAAAACTGGACAATAGAAGATTGGAGGAACGTTGCCTGGTCTGATGAGTCTTGATTTCTGCTGCGACATTCGGATGGTCGGGTCAGAATTTGCAAGCAAAACATCTGAGGAATATTTCCAGTCCAATCCAATACTAGAAAGGTGTACCTAATAAAGTGGCGTGTGTGTATATTTTATACTGAATTTATATACAGTATTTATGGCAACTAGCTAATTAAATGAACTAAAAGTGAAAAGTAATCCCTTTATTGTTTTCAGCAGGAAGATACTTCAATTACAGAACCCTAAAATACACACTTCAATATATCTTACAAAATAGCCCTCTGCATGCTGACTAATTTTTGTTTGTTCCCAGACTGATGTGGTTTGTCATCCATTGCTTATGCAACTCCTGTTTACAGTGGATTTGGATTGAGGTTATGTGGATAAATCATAGACTGTAAAAAAAAGAGGGTGTAAATACAGTGGAGGGTACAGTCGTATTTTGCGTGATGACGCAGCGCCTGGAAGCTGTTGTGGTGGGATGTGGGAGTGCATGCGCAGGTTTTGGCGCCGGTGGCCTGAACACACACACACACATAGCCGCCCACACCGGTCAATGCTGCGGGGACAGAGATCAGGTCTGGGGGTGTTTGTGGACCAGGGCGGCTGATGCTGTTTTATGACCTTCTGCCATGAAAATGTGGACTGTTTTTAGGTCTGTTATGACATCATGTTTTTTATGATCTGCGTTACTCATTTGGTTTTCCAGCCTGGTGTATGTTAATGAGGATCAGTGTTTGGGAAAGTTACTTTTAAAAGTAATGCATTACAATATTGAGTTACTCTTCAAAAAAGTAACTATAGTTGAGTTTCCTAATGATATTTTATAGTAAGTAATGCTTTCACAGTATGGGTTGCAACTGGAAGAGCATCCACTGTGTAACATATGCTCTTCCGATCTCTGATAAATTAGAGACTAAGCCGAAGGAAAATTAATGAATGAATGAATGGTAAGTAATGCGTTATGGTACTTTTGCATTACATTTCCTTACCTGGCTGAGGATTGATCTCTTTCAGAACTTGCACCATTTCTTCTTCTTTTTTTTTTAATACAATCTGCAGCAACTGCGTAGGCAAGGCAAGGCAAGGCAAGTTTATTTATATAGCACATTTCATACACAGTGGCAATTCAAAGTGCTTTACATTAACATGAATAAAAGAAACAGCTCTGCAATTAACAGCACTTTATAACCTTAATTTACCTTTAAAAAACACATAAAAAATAATAATTTTAGGTTAATGTTGCTTCTGAGAACTTTTGGACTCCAGATCTATACATGCAACATGTATATAACACTTAAAAAAACAGAAGACACATACGGGCTACTTTATTAGGAACACCTGTCCAACTGCTCATTAATGCAAATGTCTTATCAGCCAATCACATGGCAGCAACTTAATGCATTTAGGCATGTAGACATGGTCAAGACGATCTGCTACAGTTTAAACTGAGCATCAGGATGGGGAAGAAAGGGGATTTAAGTGACTGAACGTGGCATGGTTGTAGATGCCAGACAGGCTGGTCTGAGTATTTTAGAAACTGCTGATCTACTGAAATTTTCACCCACAACCATCTCAAGGGTTTACAGAGAATGGTCTGACAAAGAGAAAATATCCAGTGAGTGGCAGTTCTGTGGGCACAAATGCCTTGTAGAAGTCAGAGGAGAATGGCCAGACTGGTTCCAGCTGATAGAAAGGCAACAGTAACTCAAATAACCAAATAACTTAGATCTGCAGAAGAGCTTCTCTGAACACACAACACGTTCAGCCTTGAGGCAGATGGGCTACAGCAGCAGAAGACCACACAGAAGGTGCCACTCCTGTCAGCTAAGAACAGGAAACTGAGGCTACAATTCACACAGGCTCATCAAAATTGAACAATAGAAGATTGGAGAAACGTTGCCTGCCCTGATGAGTCTCGATTTCTGCTGCCACATTCAGATGTAGGGTCAGAATTTGCCATCAACAACATGAAAGCATGGATCCATCCTGCCTTGTATCAATGAATCAGGCTGCTGGTGGTGGTGTAATGGTGTGGGGGATAATTTCTTGGCACACTTTGGGCTCATTAGTACTAATTGAGCATCATCTCAACTCCACAGCCTCCCTGAGTATTGTTGCTGACCATGTCCATCCCTTTATGACCACAGTGTGTACACATCTTCTGATGGCTACTTCCAGTAGGATAACACACATGTCATAAAGCCAGAATCATCTCAGACTGGTTTATTAAACATGACAATGAGTTCACTGTACTCAAATGGCCTCCACAGTCACCAGAATTCATTCCAATAGAGCACATTTGGGATGTAGTGGAACGGGAGATTCACATCATGGATGTGCAGCTGACAAATCTGCAGCAACTGCGTAATGCTATCATGTCAATATGGACCAAAATCTCTGAGGATTATTTCCAGTACCTTGTTGAATCTATGCCATGAAGGATTAAAGCAGTTCTGAAGGCAAAAGCAGATCCATTTAAGTACTAGTAAGGTGTACCTAATAAAGTGGCCGATGATTAATGATAGTTTAACCTCCTAGGACTTGAGTGTCCACATACGTGGACAGCCCATTTTAGCTCTTAATTGCCTATTTAAAATACTTGAATGATTTATTTTTTGTTACAGACACACAGTGTCATCCTGCAACTGTTTTTCAGCATATGAAATGTCCCAAACCCTATTTTTAACTGTCCAAAATGTGGGAAAAAAAATTGTTTTTACTCTCTGATAGTTAAAGCAAGTTTAAAAAAAAATTATTCTATGTTCAATATGCATTAAAACAAATTCAGGAAATAGTGCTTTATGTAAATTTGGACCACGAGTCCACATATTTGGACATCATTTTCTTCTGAAAGTATATCGTATCAAAAGATGATACTTGGGATTTTATTCTAATTCGGTTCTAATAAGCCCAAATAGCAAAGAGAAATAAAAAATGCTTGTAAAAAATCACCTTGGGCCTTAAGAGGTTAAATGTCTGGGCTACTTTTGGGCTTTTTGCGTTATTCACTAAGTGAAATCACTGGCGATTGAAAAAGATCTTCTTTTACTTCTCTACAATGCCTTCATAATAATGACAATACTTCCTTCGAAGAAATGGAAGGCTCTGCCATTTTGGTTTCTGTCTGTTCCCACAGGGAGCACATTCACTCATTTAAAAGCTCATTTAAGTAACCTGCATTACATTTTTTAAAAAGTAACTGAAATATTTTTGCTTAATTTTTTAAGTAATGCTTTTCTCGCTACTTAGAAAAGTAATGTTATTACGTAACTTGTGTTACTTGTAATGCGCTACCTCCAACAATGACGAGGATACATTGCAGTGTTTCCCAACCCTGTTCCTGAAGGCACACCAACAGTCCACATTTTCAACCTCTCCCTAATCAAACACACCTGAATCAACTCATCAGAAGATTAGAAGAGACTCCAAAACCTGAAGTTAATGGGTGAGATAAGGGAGACATTCAAAATATGTACTGTTGGTGTGTCTCCAGGAACAGGGTTGGGAAACACTGCATTATAGGGTTTCTTATAATAAAGGTTAGATGAGAAGCCAATGTTTATTTTGATATATAATGTTAGTTCATTCATTCATTTTCTTTGGGCTTAGTCCTATTATTCTTCAAGGGACAACCGCCAACTTATCCAGCATATGTTTTACACAGCGGATGCCCTTCCAGCTGCAACCCATTACTGAGAAACATCCATACACACTCATTCACACACACACGCTGCATAATTATCCACTATACTGCATATCTTTGGACTGTGGGGGAAACCGGAGCACCCGGAGGAAACCCACACTAACATGGGGAGAACATGCAAACTCCACACAGAAATGCCAACTGGGCACCAAGACTCGAACCAGCGATCTTCTTGCTGTGAGGCGACTGTGCTAACCACTGAGCTACCATGTCACCAACAATATTATTAACCCCCAAAGAAATATTTCCCTCCCCCATTGGCTACAGAACAAACCACTGTTGTCCAAACACTTGCCTAAACAACCTAATTTAACTAGTAAAGCCTTTAAACTGGTTATAGCATAGACAAATGAATATGAGTTAATAGAAATTAGATTTTTGTTTAAAATGAGTTGAATAAAATCTGTACTTTTTTAGATATTGCAAATATAGTGTACGGATTAAAGTGGTATTGTTTACCTGTAAATTATACAATCTAGCAAATGTATATAAGTGGTGTAAATGTTTGTTATTATTGGGTCAAAAACACTGCTGATATAGCCTAGTTTTTGTTAAGATTTATTTGACTCAGTTGTTTCAGTCAGTATGTGTAAAATAAATATATATATATACAGGCTATATATATTTACATGCACACATACATTACATTGAGAGAGATTTTAATTTAATGATATTACGTTTGACCCAATAGGCTAACTATCCACTTATTTACTTCTTGAAAGAAGAAGAAAACGAAGTGAAACGCACAAATAACTTACAACAAAGACCTTGGTTGTTTTATCATCTGTCTCTTGCTCAAAGAACAGCAGCACGATTTGACCCACGCGCGCCCTCCAGCGGTGAACGCCATGAAGAGGCGTCGAGTGTTGAGATAAACCGCTGCCGGACAGAGTGTGTGTGACTGTGTGGTGTGTGTGGACGCGCGCGCAGAGGTTCATTTCTACCACATTCTGCTCACAGCACCATAAATATACAGCTCAGTGGCCAAGGACGAATATCCATTTCAAAACCGCTGCACGCTTCAGATGATGTATTGAAAACAATAACAAATAAAGAAATGAAAAAATAGGCAGGCACTGGGGCTGGTTGACTCTGTTTTATTATAGTGAATGTTTAGTATTTTGTTTTTGGTTGGGTATAACTTTAAAAGTTGGTTTATGAACAATAGAGAGGAATCATACTTGTCATTTAAGGTAAATCTGCATAATAAAAATGGTGTATTAAAAGCAAATCAGTTTATAAGCCTACAGATTGCTTCACTGCAACTTTACAAACATTACAATGCTAATATTTTAATTATTTAACTAATTTAACTACTATTAAACATATTATTTCAGCCCTTTTACTTCAAGCCTTCCTGTTCCTCAAAATGTTACTCAATATTTCATTCAATATGTCAAATTTACCAACAGTTTCTAAATTAAAACAAATCCATAGGGAATTCTTACATCAGTGTTATTCATTCATTAATTTTCCTTCAGCTTAGTCCCTTTATTCATCAGGGGTCGCCACAGCGGAATGAACCGCCAACTTATCCAGCATATGTTTTACACAGCGGATGCCCTTCCAGATGCAACCCAGTACACCCATACACTCTCATTCACACTCATACACTACGGCCAATTTAGTTTATTAAAGTCACCATTAGCGCATGTGTTTGGATTGTGGGGGAACCAGTTGGGACTCGAACCAGCGACCTTCTTGCTGTGAGGCGACAGTGGTAACTGAGCCACCGTGTCACTCTTACATCAATGTTACATTCATGTAAAATAAATCTGTGAAGTTTCAGCTCAAAATACCCCGTCAATCATTTATCTAGCTTGTCAAAATTGCCCCAATTTGGTTATTTGTGAAAACAGTTTTAGTGTCTGTCCCTTTAAATGCAAATTAGCTGCTGCTTTCCAGAAGAGGGTGGAGCCTTTACATGCTCTTCTGACAGAAACAACAAAACAAGCAAATCTCACACAGACAAAAGCCTCGTTTACACAGTGATACCGGTAAATATCCAGAAAATTACTGATAAATACAGATAAATGCTGACATAATTAACCAGAAATGAGCTCTAAACGGTTGCGCTTGTATTTGTGAACATAGAAGGGGTCTGGCTTTCGTTGATGGTTTCACTTTTATTTAAAGGGCACATAGTTTACCTCTTTTTTATGATTGAATATTAATATTATGGCTCTTCTGAGTGTGTCAGTTTAGGTTCAGTTTAAAACACAATTCAGATTGTTTTATTATAATGTGTTAAAGAGTGTCATGTTGGGGGCGTGTCCACAGTTCGCTGATTTAGGGGTGTGTTGCTTCACATGTAGACTAGTTTCGGCTTCCCGCCCAACGTAACAAGGGGGCGGGGCCATGAGCTCACCCGCTCTGCGTGTGCAACACAGACAGGCAGACTGAAAGGAGCAGGAGAGGATCAGCATTAGTCGTACATGTACGATTCTGACACAGACCAAGCAGAGAGTACAAAATCATTTGTGTCTTTGTACAGTTTTACAGCCAACTGTGTGCTATTTTAAAGTTCCGAGCTTGTACACCGAGACTAATAACCACGCACACTGAATTAACTTTGACTGAGGCACCGGATGCGCCGCTCGAAGCCGCGACACGGCATACCAGACACTCTCTGTAGCTCGGCAGAAACATGAAGTGTCCCGAATCGTCGCGCCACGCATTTTTGAATTGTAAACATAGGTTTCTGCAGCGGTCCGCGGCGCCCAGCCGTCGACTTGAGTGTACCCTGATAGAAACCTATGTTTAGAATTCTAAAACGCATGCTAGTTAAGATCACAGGGAGCTTCTGGGATTGCGAGAAATGCAAACGGCTGAAGTATAAGGTAGACTCAATGAGAAGTACACATGTTTGCAAACCTACCTAAAGATACAACCAATAATTCCAATTAGAGCGAGAATGTGGAGAATATTGCTCTTGTGTTGAGCCCAATAAGCCTTGCATCTAAAAATAGAGCTAGGATGTTCCTTTAGTGATATCGCTTCGACTCACGCTGAAAATGGCGGACGTGAATCAACAAACTGAGGATATGATGACGGGCCTGTCAGTCAATATTGGTGGGCGGGGGGACCGCTCTCCTATGTAAAGTTGCGGTCGGTTTGAAAACCGCTCCAATTGGTCCACTGTTTTTTATGTTGTTAAATTGAAAAAAAAGCACTGGGTGTGCTTATATCACCCCAATATGACGGTCTATACACCATACATGCACATATGTCTGTCCAAACAGCTTGAAAAGTAGATTATTTACCATAGGTGCCCTTTAAAGCTTTACCATTTAAGCAGCTGCTTTATTCTAAAGACAGAAGCACGAAACGCAAATGTTTACACATTTTACGACATTACAAATTCTGTGGATCACTATTGTGAACAACTTTGATGAAAACATATGGAGGAACACTTTCGCATGTCGAGATGTACATAATATGTGTGTGTGCTGGCGCTTACCAGCTCCTTCACGTGTACACGCGTCAAGCAACTGAAGCTTAAAGCGCTTTAAGAGCTTAAAGGTAAACAAACAGCGGTTTATCATGAGCATTCTATCGGTAATTTTTTACACAGTTGGCATTAATAATAATAAAATTTATAGGGGATTTATTTAATTGTTTTATTGTTTTATGGTATTAATTATAAGTACTTATAATTGCAGTGCAAACTATTGTCTTGTAAATTTGAGTTAATAATAATTAGGACAAAAAAATCAGTTAATGTGATATGTAGTATGTTAACAGGGCTCGAAATTGCGACCGTTTTAGTCGCATATGCACCTGAAATTTTATCTATGCGACCTCAAAACATATTAGGAGCATTTGTGCGAGTGCATAAAATTGTTGTCATGCGACCTGTTTTCACAGCAAAATGTTCACCGCATACGTGGATTTAGGAGGCATTTAGGCATCATGCATCTTTGCACCTGAAAACACCAAATGCAGCGCTCAGGAATAGTTTAAAACAGTTGACATGTCAACTTGCTGCACTAAACAAAGCCCGAAATGCTTGTCCCGCCTTCAAGCTCTTCTTATTGGCCCACTGCGCTAGAACAGAACGCGAATGGATTGGTTAATATCAGCTGTCAATCACTTAGTTCCGCTGACAAGGAGCTACTGCCACGAAAACGTAAAGGTCTTGATACGAAAGAATGAAAACAACACTGACAGATTTAGTTTTAGAAACCACTTAAAGTTACAAATAATGGCACATCTGATCAGTGATTATGTATTCACAGTCCAGCATTTACACTTTTCGAAGAGTGCATAAAAGACTTCCAGTGGTTAAAGTCTGCTATGACAATGACTAAAGCATTCACCGTGAAGCCAGTGGGACATAGTTTTCAGGTAACAGTGTTTGCCACATCTACACATTTTAAGCATGAGTTGTTCTATTCAATCCTTCATTTAATCATCACAATGCTGTCAGTTGTGCGACTAGCACCGCGTTCACCATCGCTAAAGAGCATGCATTCACTGAAATGAAACTAATAATGCAGCTTTATATAAAAGACTGTTAATGCTATTAAGATAACGTATGCAAATAGTAAGTTATATGTCTATTTCATCTGTGCTATATCAGACAGCTGCCATACAAACAGCACAGTTATTATCATTAACTCAGTTCATAGAATTCACCCCAAGCAGTGCGTGCAGGGCAGTGAGTGCATGCAGATTTTTGTTAATTAGTTCACTTTGATTAGTGTTGATTTCAAATGCAATAAATCTGTTAATATAAAACATGTAGTAACGGTGCTCATAATTTTCGGTGGGTGCAACAAAATTATGTCTGGTGCGCTTAAATTTTTGAAGTTAGGAGCACCGGTGCTACCAAGAAAAAAGGTTAATTTCAAGCCCTGTGTTAATGTGACATGTTTCTGTCAGATATTACACGTTCCATGTATATGACACTTGTTATGATTATCAGCCATCTAGCGGCTGCAGATCGCTAATACAGATCCACCGGTTTATGGACTACAAGTTCCAGTCAAGTTCCAGTCATCCACCCACACACACCTGTTCCTAGTTTCCAGTGATTACCCACAGACATCTAAAGCTCATCATTCATTGATTACCCAGACTATAAGAGAGCACTCACATACACGTTTGCGCTGAGTCTTGTTATACTGTCATTGTGAACATTACGACGTGGTTTTTTTGCTTTTCCATGTTAGACTTTTGCTTTGCTGTTTTGTTTATTTACGTTGTCTGCTGCCTGCCTTCTGACCAATTGCCTGATATTTGACTACGACTCTGGATTTCCTGTATACATCTGTTTCCCCCTGTGTTGACCATTGCTTGCATGACCATTATCTTGAAATAAATCCTGCATTTGGATCCGCACTCCGTTGTCCAGCGTCCACTTCACATTACAACACTATTAATACAAGTTATTTTATAAAGGATTTGGCATGTGGCCCTTCACTTGGTTTGCAGAACTTGATGCGGCCCTCTGGTCTGAAGAAAGTTTGCCCACCCCTGTTATAGAGGCTAGGGTTTATGCATCAAACATGTAGAGTCAATATGAAAATACATTTGATGTACACAATCTTGTCTCAACCAAAAAAAACCCTCTATATAAGTATCGACAGCCTTTTTGTAGACTAAAGGCATATTTATGATGCCGGATTAAAGCAGGTTGAATGCAGGAATGACCAGAGGATCAAACAGCAGCTTTGTTTTTATGACTGCATAAATTGTTTGCATCTTTTGTCGCCGTTGAGTGTAATAACTTCCCACCAAAGCTCTGTTAACATTTGCCTTGAGTATCGCGAGAGCCCTTGATTTAATATCTGTGGATATTTCTCCCCTCGAGATCGTCAGCTTTCATAATCTGAGAAAGACTTTGGTCCATGGAGGATGACGATGTTGTTTATTTTTCAAATAAGCCGAGGGACCTGGAGATCTGTATCCCTTTTTCATGACCGTAAAGATCTCAGATGGTCATATATTAAAACAAAAGCTCACACAACTTAAGGTGAACAGGGTATTTCCATGCACAAAACAAAAACAAATGAATCAAAAATGAATAACAGATGATTTTAGACTGTGTGTGTCCTTCTTGTGTTTTTGTTCTGGTGTTTTTCTATAATGGACTGAAGTTTAATTCCTGTCTTTGTTGATAATGAGTAAAGAGATTCATAAAAAACCTTAATTAACCATCTGTCATGCGTCACTAAAGGACAGACAAGCCTGAAAACTCTTCTCAATGTCAGCCCAAGGCCAAATCACTCAAGATACATGGCTTTAAATGAGTTTTTTTTTTAAATCATATTAGTGTCACATTGTCTTCAATGAAAGCTATTAGCATTGCAGACCTTTACAAAACTCAGAAGTAAAGCTCTGGAGGATCAGCTTTAAAACTGAAGGTCTTTGATTTCTAATGCTGTCATTCATTGCTTTTGATATTTATATAGAGAGAGAGATTGAGACTACTCGGAAATGGACAGATGAAGTCATAACTATTATCCCTCATGTGCATTTTTCAAATATTTCGCAAATATCTTCTGCAGAGGAAGGACTTTTTCACAGTATTTCTGATTATATTTTTCCTTCTTATTTGTTTTATTTAGGCTAGAATAAAAGCAGTTTTTAATATTTTTAAAACCATTTTAAGGTCAATATTATTAGCCCCTTTAAGCAATAATTTTTCAATTGTATACAGAACAAACCACTGTTGTAGAATGACTTGCCTAATTACCCTATTAAACGTAGTTAAGACTTTAAATGTCACTTTAAGCTGAATACTAGTGTCTCGAAAAATATCTAGTCAAATATTATGTGCTGTCATTATAGCCAAAATAAATGAAATCAATTATTATAAATGAGTTATTAAAACTATTATGCTTAGAAATGTGTTGAAAAAGTCGTATTTTCCTTAAATAGAAATTGCGGTGAAAATGCGTGTTGTTAGGACATGGTGTCACACATTAAACATACAATAACATACATTAACAAAGTCTTAAGTGCAGGGTGCAAAAGCATTAAGGGCGCGTCAGAATCAACTTTTGCTATTTTAAGGATGGGAAAATACGCTCCACGCCGCGGCGCATGGTCTAACAGGGTTGAGCTTATTCTCTTAATGAGTTATGGGTGTGTTTTGAGAATAAACCAATCAGAGTTTCATCTCCCATTCCCTTTAGGAGTGCATTTACATGGTGGACTTTGTAAGTGGAAAAACTGAGCGCTTCACTAGCGAGAAAACAGTTAAACAGAGCATCTGCTGCGAGAGGATAAAGAATGAGCCTTCCCCAATCGGCCTTTACTTTCACTTTCTCTCTTTCGTGGATAAGGAAACGTGTTGTACACAGAGACATCAATTAGCTTACATAATTCATTTTGCTTGTTAAGCACAACGATTTGTTTCAAAACTATTTCTAAATTCAGTTCTAATTTCCAGCATGAACAATAAATGAACAATAAATGAACAATAATAACGAAGTGTGGTCAAAAACTGAGTTATATCCAAACACACATGCTGTGCCCCATATGGTCTAAAACCTGACAGGTGGACAAATCTAAGCTTGTTTTTAATGAAGCAAATATAAATATGCATATAATAAATAATACTAATAATAACATTGTACAAAAGCAAATATTCATGAATAAACTAAAAAAAGCCCCCCGAGATGATGAAGCCATAGAGGTAGTGCTTTTTATATTTATGTAGAAAGTAATCATTTTTAAAAATATTTTAATCCTTTAATTCTTTTTCATTTGTAAAGATATTTGCGTATTGCTGTACATCCTGTGTGTTAAGTAATGTGTACATTTTTGGCCAAAACGTTTGGCCAGAGGAGAAATGGTCGTGCCCAACAGAGCCTGTTTTCTCTCTAGGTTTTTTCCTTTGCTTTCATCAATTGGTGAAGTTTGTTCCATGCCACTGTCGCCACTGGCTTGCATGGTTCGAGACTTCTGGAGCTGCGCATCGATAGATTTGCTCTTCAGTGTTTGGACTTTCAGCAGGGAAAATTAAACCACACTGAACTGAACTAAACTGAACTTCAACACTGAAAACTGGACTGACACAGTTTCAATTTACTAGAACTTCTATGTAACTTCTACTTCGTTAAGCTGTTTTAACACAATTTACATTGTAAAAGCGCTATAGAAATAAAGATGAAACGAATCGAAATGACTACATAATATTGTACTAGATATTTTTCAAGATACTAGTATTCAGCTTAAAGTGACATTAAAAGGCCTAACTAGCTGTAAAAAAATAAATCCGTAAAATTTACCGTAAAAAAACGACAGCTGTGGTTGCCAGTATTTTACCGTTAAAAATACGGTAATTTCTCATTTTTACAGTAAACTACTGTATTTCATTACTTTATAGATGTAATATGTCTGTATTTTGATTTACCAACATCTACACATCTTTTTTGCACAGGTAGCCACGCCATATGCAGGTGGTGATGTTACATATTTGTGTTATTTGTGTTGTTTTCTTGTTGCGTTGCGTTACGAAAAAACCCGTCTAACTGTGTATTTTGTTGTTGCCCGTTTCTGTGTGCACGTTATCCGTCCGTTATTTGTAGATCCCTCCATTTCTCTGTTTAAACGTTGTTTACGAGGCTTGGACGAAGCGGACAGGTAAGGTCACGTGACATACATTTCGCAACACTTAGGACTACTCTTCTGTATAGTACATTAGGTTAGGGGCGAGCGCCACCCCTTGTACTTTTGAATAGATAGATAGAGTAGACAGTCAGGACTCGGAAGACTCTTCGCGTGCTAATTATTTTGTTTCACGTAGTTAGTTAGCTAGATGCTTCTGGGAAGTTAGATTTAGTTTGGGTTTTGTTCTTTTCGTTCCTTTAGCGCCGCCCACGTCCCTTCTGCCAGCTCTCCTGTCTTTGTATTTGTTTCAGTGTTGTAAATATTGTAAATAGTATATTTTGCCTTACTTTATTTTCTTTATTTTGGATTTATTCGTTGTTTTTGTTCACTTTGGGAAATATAAATAAAATCACAATTTTGGTATTATTTTGGTTGTCTTTAGCACTTATTTACTGTTTGTATAAATATATTTTAATCACAAATAAATGTCAAACCCCACCATCCCCTGGACTAACATCAGGGGTTTGTAACAGGTGATGAGAAAGTTACATAATGAACCAATGCTCATCACTAACAGCTTTTCCCACAAGCAGAAAAGCGTATCAGTGAATAGAAGGTGCTCAGTGTCATTCACACAGCTACTAAACACCAGTATGGTAACACCTATAAAATTAAAGTCATGAAATAAACATTATCAACATTAGATGTAGCATAAATCTCTAATGTACATCACTGATAGGGAAACAACTAAAAAGATCCATAGTAATGTCAACAAAAACACAAAAAGTGAAATGCTATGCAGGGAATTCTGGGAAAGTCAATTTACAGCTATTCGCCATATAAATTAAGGAAACATACTGTAAACCAGGTTACAGATTTTTACTGTAGTATTTCTACAGTTTTTACCGTTGAAATCACGGCCATTTAGGCATCGTTGTATAACGATGATTTGTTCTGTAGACTATCAAAAGAAAATTTTGTGTAAGGGGGCTAATAATATTGACCTTAAAATGATTTAAAAACCATTTTAAATGACTTTAATCCTAGCCGTTATAAAACAAATAAGACTTTTCCTAGAAGAAAAAATATTATAGAAAATGCTGTGAAAATTTCCTTGCTCTGTTAAACATCATTTGACAAGTATTTGAAAAAAAAAAAACGAACAGGAGGGCAAATAATTCTGACTTCAACTGTTTAGCGATATCTATCTAAATTGCTATAAGCCCTAATATTTTATAAACCACACATTATTCCTGTGGTGTATGGAACAGACTCTGTGTTTATGAAAACAGAGTGAGCTATCAGTCTCTTTATGATCTGATCTGGATGTGCAGGACTCCTCCGAGATGAAGACGGCTGAGCTGCACGTCTCTGATTTGCAGGTTTTAGGAGCTTTGTGTGGGTTTTGCTCATGATGGATGTGCTGGCCTGTGCTGGACGTGGTAAATCGCTTTGAACGCAGTAGTCTGGCAGTTTCAGGTGAGACCTGATCATGATGAGGGTCATAAATCTGAGCGTCAGGCCTGTGAACGAGAGAAGCTGAACAGGCGAGTGGAAATATTAACAATACAAACAAAAGGATGACTAAGAAAGTTCTTGGAAAAGTTGAAAGCTGTAGGGATAAATACAATATCAATACAATATCAGCTCTGATTTATATATAAAAATGGTGTAAAATATATCAAATGTCGATAGATGGAAAGACAAAACTATAGATTGATGGATAAACGGACGGACAGACGGACGGATGGATGGATGGATGGATGGTAGATAGATATAAAGATTGATGGATGGTAGATGGATGGATGGATGGATAGATAGATGGATGGATGGATAGATGGTAGATGGATGGATGGATGGATGGATGGATGGATGGATGGATGGATGGATGGATGGATGGTAAATGGATGGATGGATGGATGGATGGTAGATATAGACAAAACTATAGATTGATGGATAAACGGACGGATGGATGGATGTATGGATGGATGGATGGATGGATGAATGGATGGATGGATGGATGGATGGATAGATGGTAAATGGATGGATGGATGGTAGATATAAAGATAGATGGATGGAAGATAGATGGATGGATGGATGAATGGATGGTAGATAGATAGATAGATAGATAGATAGATAGATAGATAGATAGATAGATAGATAGATAGATAGATAGATAGATAGATAGATAGATAGATAGATAGATAGATGGATGGATGGATGGATGGATGGATGGATGGATGGATGGATGGATGGATGGATGGATGGTAAATGGATGGATGGATGGATGGTAGATATAGACAAAACTATAGATTGATGGATAAACGGACGGATGGATGGATGGATGGATGGATGGATGGATGGATGGATGGATGGATGGTAGATGGATGGATGGATGGATGAATGGATGGATGGATGGTAGATATAAAGATAGATAGATGGATGGATGGATGAATGGATGGTAGATAGATAGATAGATAGATAGATAGATAGATAGATAGATAGATAGATAGATAGATAGATGGATGGATGGATGGATGGATGGATGGATGGATGGATGGATGGATGGATGGATGGATGGATGGATGGATGGATGGTAAATGGATGGATGGATGGTAGATATAAAGATAGATGGATGGAAGATAGATAGATAGATAGATAGATAGATAGATAGATAGATAGATAGATAGATAGATAGATAGATAGATAGATGGATGGATGGTAGATGGATGGATGGATGGATGGATGGATGGATGGATGGATGGATGGTAAATGGATAGATAGATAGATAGATAGATAGATAGATAGATAGATAGATAGATAGATAGATAGATAGATAGATAGATAGATAGATAGATAGATAGATGGATGGATGGATGGATGGATGGATGGATGGATGGATGGATGGTAGATACTGTAGATGGATGGATGGATGGATGGATGGATGATAGATAGATAGATAGTGTTTTATTAATTCATTCATTTTTCTTCGGCTTAGTCTCCTTATTCATCAGGGGTCGCCACAGCGGAATGAACTGCCAACTTATCCAGCACATGTTTTATGCAGCGGATGCCCTTCCACCCACAACCCAACACTGGGAAATACTGAGCACACTCATTCACACTCATACACTACGGCCAGTTTGGCTCACCTAATTACCCTATAGCGCGTGTCTTTGGACTTGTGGGGGAAACTGGAGCACCCGGAGGAAACCCACGACAACATGCAAACTCCACACTGAAATGCCAAATAGCCCAGCTGGGACTTGAACCAGCGACCTTCTTGCTGTGATTGTGATTGTGCTGCCCACTGCGTCACTGTGATGCCTGAGTAATCTTTATAATAAATGAAAATAACCCCTTTTTTTTTTTTACAAAACACAGCCGTCATGACTAACACTTTCCCCCTGTATACGTCTATAAAGCAGAAGGCATACAATCTGTTTGTTTTGCAATTAAGCATGATTGTCCTGTCCTGCGTCAGAAGTGGATGTGTGTTTGACTCACTTCATCGCTCAGGATCAGAAAGTTCAAGTGCTGTGCTGAGAATCCAGTCTGATGGATCTAATCCCTGACATTTGCTTTGCTCTGGCGCAAATGTTAATCAGTCCTGAAGAACAGTGTTGATATTGTGAGGAGATGTCGAGTGCTGGATTCCGCTTCGAGTATTTACAAGTGTTCTAATCCTATTACACTGAATGAATAGACACAAATTACTTTGAGGCGTCTTGATTTTGATCCCAAACACACACAGCATCTTCAAATTAGAATTCATTCATTCATTTTCCTTCAGCTTAGTCCCTTTATTCATCAGGGGTTGCCACAGCGGAATGAACTGCCGACTTATCCAGCATATGTCTTACACAGAGGATGCCCTTTCAGCTGCAACCCAGTACTGGGAAACATCCATACACTCTCACATACACATACTCCAATTGTCATATTGTCAATTGTCATATTGTGTTTTTCAAAACAATGTGAAAAATTACATACAGCATATATAAACATATATACCCCTTCAGCTGCAACCCAGTACTGGGAAACATCCATACACTCTCACATATACATACTCCAATTGCCCTATAGTGCATGTGTTTGGACTGAGGGGGAAACTGGAGCACCCGGAGGAAACAAACTCCACACTGAAATACCAACTGACCGGGACCGGGAACCAGCGAACTTCTTGTTGTGAGGCCACAGTGCTAACCACTGAGCCACCGTGTCGCCCCAAGTTCTCTTGCTAGCTATCACTAGCTATCATGTTAGTGATATAACATCTGTAGAATCTGGGTGTCTCACACACACACACTATAATTAATGTTGTCATTACCCAGCATTGGGAGGTAGTGCTGTCGTCTCACAGCAAGAAGGTCGCTGGTTCGAGCCTCGGCTAGGTCAGTTGGCGTTTCTGTGTGGAGTTTGCATGTTCTGCCTGCGTTCGCGTGGGTTTCCTCCTGGTCGTCCGGTTTCCCCCACTGTCCAAAGACATGTGATACAGGTGAATACGGTTGGTCCGTAGTGTATGTGTGTGAATGAGTGTGTATGGATGTTTCCCAGAAATGGGTTGCAGCTGGAAGGGCATCCAATGATTAATAAAGGGACTAAGCCGAAGAGAAAATGAATGAATGAATTCACCTATAGCGCATGTGTTTGGACTGTGGGGGAAACCAGAGTACCTGGAAGAAACCCATGCCAACAGGGGGAGAACACGCAAACTCCACCCAGACATGCCAACTGGCCCAGCCGGGTCCATGGTGTATGTGTGTCGGAATGAGTGTGTATGGATGTTTCCCAATACTGGGTTGCAGATGGAAGGGCATCCGCTGCGTAAAACATACGCTGGATAAGCTGGTGGTTCATTCCACTGAGGTGACGCCTGATGAATAAAGGGACAAAGAAGAAGGAAAATGAATGAATAATGCAATTCTCAATTAAAGACCTAAATACCAGCCATATAAACACCAAACAAATACTAGCTTAAAATATATAATAGCTTAAAATAATAATAAACCATCTAAATGTAAATTATTAATAACCAAACAAGATACCTCAGGTAAAATATTTCAGCAATAATAATAATCCTTTTAATCCCGATACTAATGTTTAAAAAATAGACTAAATATATATGAAATGTTGCCATGTACTACTTCCTGTTGAAACTGTTGAAACAGGAAGTCTTAATATCGCTAACGTTAAACTTTATTAACTTACTTCAGTCCAGCAAAATAACATTAACAACTTATCGTGATTTGGACGAAAGTGTTTCCAACAGCTTCATCCTAAATCTGCAGCCCTCACAGAAAGGATAATGAAGAAAGTGAACTTGTTTATGTTTTTCTGGGTACGTACATTTACAGATTCTTTTGTTCAAAGATGGCGGCAATAACGAGGACGCCGTTTATTTGTTTTATTCTTTCGCCAGAAGAAAATAATGCACGAGTCAAATGCTGGTTTGTTTTCCAGCAGCATGACGACATTTTAAATGTGTTTATCCACTAAAAGTGAATTTTGAGATTGATTACATTATTATTAAACAACCTCAATATGTAGACATAGTAAATGTCCCCATTTAATAGATTTATTTTGTATTATCATACTAAACAGCCTCTTTAAAATTATTAAATCACACAGAGATGTTAACACTTTTATTGAGTTATACCGCCATCTTGTGTTGTGTTTTTGAGTCAACATTTGAGTTATAATTTGTAAAGATGATCAATAATGTATAGCGATCAGTAATATAAAATACACATATATTAAAACATGAATGAACGACTGGTCATGAAAGTTTGGTACTACACCCAAACAAAATCTGACTGTAAGCTCATTTTTGAGATATCAACTTTAGGTAGAAAGAGACCAAACTTAAAAGGATGCTTCATCCAATAGCTGAACTTTTTTTTTTTTTTATCATGTTTGGGTGAACTATCCCAATAAATCTATGCTCCAAAGTATTCAACAATTTAAGTTGAAATGTCATATTGTGTTTTTCAAAACAATGTGAAAAATTACATACAGCATATATAAACATATGTTTACCGTGGTTGTTAGGTGCTGGAAGAGCGTAAAAACACACCTTGAAAAGTGCTGGAATTTGAAGTTGAAATAGGTATAAGAACCCTGAAAGTGTTAACATGTCTACACAGTATTTATTACAGATAAAACAAGGACAAAGTTGAACTGTATATTTAATAAATTGACCATATAGCTGTTTTTTCGATTCATAAAATAATAAACTAAACAATATAAAAGGGCAGTATTGTTTAATTCCAGTCTTTACCATCACATTTGCTTACCAAAATATAAATGACATTCAGCATACATATGAATACCTGAACTTAAAATACATACAATTCTCTATAACATGTTTACATACAGTTGAAGTCAGAATTATTAGGTTTTTTTTTCCTCAATTTCTGTTTAATGGAGAGAAGATTTTTTTGAACACATTTCTAACCATACTATTTTTAATTACTCATTTCTAAAGCCTGATTTATTTTATCTTTGCCATGATGACAGCACTAGATATTTTTCAAGACACTTCTGCACAGCAGTGACCTTTAAAGGCTTAACTAAGTTAATTAGGTTAACTAGGCAGGTTAGGGTAATTAGGCAAGTTATTGATTAATGATGGTTTGTTCTGTAGACTATTGAAAAAAAAATAGCTTAAAGGGGCTAATAATTTTGACCTTAAAATGGATTTAAAAAAATTAAAAACTGCTTTTATTCTAGCCGAAATAAAACAAATAAGTTTCTCCAGAAGGAAAAATATTATCGGTCATACTGTGAAAATTTCCTTTCTCCATTAAACATCATTTGGGAAATATTTATAATTTCAAAGGGGGGCTAATAATTCTGACTTCAACTGTGCATAAATGTAACGTTATGTTTTGACAGCATGTGATTGTGCTCTATTTAAATACATGCTGTACTGAAAATGTATAAAAAGCATGATTGTCATGCAAACACATTACACCTGCTGCATCAAAACGAATACATGCAGCAAAATAATCATATTTACAGTAAACATTAGAAGACATTGGGATGAATAAACGATATAAAACCAAACACATGCATGATTTTTTTTAACATTTAAAAAAGCTGTATACACTACCTGACAAAAGTCTTGTCGCCTATTCAAGTTTTAGGAACAACAAATAATAACTTGACTTCTATTGGATCATTTGGTATCAGAGGAGGCTTATATGAAAGGCAAAGGCCTCTAGATTACTCATTTGACCAAAATAAAATATGATCATGCCTTGTTTTTTAATTATTTAATTAGAACAGTAAGGTCTGACTTTGCTTTGACAAAAGTCTTGTCACTTAACAGAAATGATGTCCAGTATAGAATATAAAGTCATGCTGCAGTGGAAACAGAATGAATATTGTGTATGACTCCATCATGAGCTTGGAGGACTGCATCCATACATCTCTGCAATGACTCAAACCACTGATTAATAAAGTCATCTGGAATGGCAAAGAAAGCGTTCCTGCAGGACTGGTGACTGGACTGGTGACTGGGCTGGCCAATTCTGGAGCACCTTGACCTTCTTTCCTTTCAGGAGCTTTGATGTGGAGGCTGAAGTATGAAAAGGAGCGCTATCCTGCTGAAGAATTTGCCCTCTCCTGTGGTTTGTAGTGTAATGGGCAGCACAAATGTCTTGATACCGCCGGCTGTTGATGTTGCCATCCACTCTGCAGATCTCCCTGCACACCCCCATACTGAATGTAACTCCAAACCATGAATTTTCACCAAACTTGACTGATTTCTGTGAGAATCTTGGGTCCATGCGGGTTCCAGTAGGTCTTCTGCAATATTTTTAATGATTGAGATGCAGTTCAACAGATGATTCATCAAAAAATCTGCCATTTTTCCAAATGATCATCTAGAAGTCAAGTTATTATTTGTTGCTGTTACAACTAGGATCGATGACAAGTCTTTTGTCAGGTAGTGTAAAAGCTGCAATAGAACAATATTTCTGCTTTCTCTAGTTTTTTTACCTTCATTTTCTCTTTGTTTTTTCCCATCTGTCTTGTTTACAGTGGATAATAATGTCACTGCTGTCCTAATTCAAGTCTGTTTATAATGAGTCAAGAGTTTCATTAAATTTACACATTGAAAAGTCTGTCGTACGTCACTAGGAGATAAACAAATCTCACTAATGTCAACCAAAAGGATTATTGCTCGATATTCAACCTTGTCAAAGAGTATTTACATTTATCAGACCTAATACTCAACAATTCTTTATTAAGACTCTTAAAATGTCAACGAGAGTATCAGAGTTTGAAGCAGATTTACTTTTTAAAGCTTTAGAAATGCCCCAGACATGAAAAATGGGAACTGTTTTTATCTTAATTATGTGTTTCTTCAGTGATGTAGTAATAATCTGTAACTTTTTGTTTCAGACGTGGACGATGTTGAATGTTTATAAACTATAATGAAACTATATTGAAGTTTCATAAATCCAAAATCAAACAAAAACATGCTTCAGGGGTAGGTAATACTGTATGTCTTTGGATAAGTGATTCATAACGAAACCATAAGTCCAAGGGACTCAAAAAGTAAGTGAAATCAATTAAAAATATATTTTTTTTTTTCAATTTTCAAATGCTTTGGGTTTATGATTTCGTTCTATGAACTTTTGTCATATTTGTGCATAAAGTATAGAGTAAGGGCAGTCGTATTAAACTGTGGAGACATTGCCAAACACGTTTTTATCCTCCGCATTTTTGTCTTTTGTCCAGTATAAATATGCAAACATTATAAAATCAAGATATACTTGAGAAGCATAATTGCTTTCGATATTGAGTTCATGTTTAATAATAAAAAAAATAGTAATCAGACTGTGGTCCCAAATCAACTTAATATAATAGAATAATCTCTAAAACTACAATATCTATCTATCTATCTATCTATCTATCTATCTATCTATCTATCTATCTATCTATCTATCTATCTGTCTATCTGTCTATCTGTCTGTCTGTCTGTCTGTCTGTCTGTCTGTCTGTCTGTCCGTGCGTCCGTCCGTCCGTCCGTCCGTCCGTCTGTCCGTCCGTCCGTCCGTCTGTCCGTCTGTAAAATCATTTTCCTTCAGCTTAGTCCTTTTATTTATCTGGGGTCGCCACAGCAGAATGAACCACTAACTTATCCAGCACATGTTTTACACAGCGGATGCCTTTCCACCTGCAACCCAGTACTGGGAAACATCCATACAAACTCATTCACACTCATACACTACAGCCGATTTAGCTAATTCAATTCACCTATAGCGCATGTGTTTGGACTGTGGGGGAAATCGTAGCACCCAGAGGAAACCCACGCCAACATGGGGAGAACATGCAAACTTCACACAGAATTGCCTACTGACCCAGCTGGGAATTGAACCAGCAACCTTCTTGCTGT
Organism: Danio aesculapii; assembly: GCF_903798145.1. NCBI lineage: Eukaryota > Metazoa > Chordata > Actinopteri > Cypriniformes > Danionidae > Danio > Danio aesculapii. The sequence continues at coordinate 6,262,411 of NC_079457.1, forward strand.
CATATGACAAAGCTAACCACTGAGCCACCGTGTCACCTTCTTTAAAATGTAATACATAGAATTGTTGTCATTTTAATTACAATTATCTATCTATCCATCCATCTTTTTGTTTGTTTTTCCATCTATCCATCCTTTTGTTTGTTTTTCCATCCATCCATCCATCCATCCATCCTCTATATCTGTCTATCTGTCTGTCTACACTTAATTTGAATGGTTTTTACCACACTAGTTTTCTGAAGAAATTGTCAAATTTAAATGTGATTGTGCTATAAAAACTGCAATTGTATTTAAAAAAAATCATGGGGTAAACAAATCTATTTCTTTGAGCTGACTTTTGGGACAGTATGGGTCAATTTGCTTCTCATTATTTTCTGATTTCTGCATATATGTTTAGATGTTTACACAGGAGAACAAGACAAAAATAATAAGATCTGGTATGTTTTTTTTTCTGTGTTTCTCATCAGGAAATTATGGATCTTCACTGCAAACCCTCACAAAATAAAGGCCGCCAGCAGCCAGAAGAGCATCAGTAGCGGAGCTGAAACACTTTGCATTGTGGATCCCTGACTGATTATTTTTATCAGCATGTCTCTCTCCTCAATTTCAACATGCACTTCTGTGAGCTCTTGAACATTGGGCACCGTCGACATTTGAGTAGACTCAGGTAAAACAGCTGGATTTTCTGGAATGTGAGGAGAATCAGGTAAGACAGTCGGATTTTCTGGGTCTATATCTGGCTCTTCAGAAGGAGGAAATAGATTCTCCACCACTGCAAGAAAGACAGAGTTTAAGAGAAATTTGAATCAGAAAGTAAAAAAAAATAATAATTATGTGCATTTTCAGTTTCATTTCATGTTTAGCTTTGATAAAGTTTTTACCGCAGATGTTGTTTTCACATTCTGACTTTTCATCAGGACATTTTGAGCACGACTCTCCAGACTCATATGGCTTTTGGCCCTCAATATTTCCACTGTGATTGATGAAGAAATGAGGTTGGTTTGATAGATGATGCAGAATTTTAAATACAGAGGAAAGAAAGAAGCTTAAAAATCTGTTTCATAACAGCTCAAAATCTAAATTATATTATTTCAGCCTGATCTCGTGAGAAAACGTAAGTATTTTACGTTTTGACAGTTTAGTGGTTAATTCGTATGAATTTGTACGAGTTCAGTCGTACGAAATTGTAAGATTTTAAAAAGGAGGCGTAGCACCTAACCCCGCCCCTAAACCCAACCGTCATTGGAGGATGAGCAAATCGTACTAAATTGTACGAATTAGATCGTACGAATTCGTTCAAATTAGCCACAAAAAAAAAGTTACGAATTGCCGTGAGATTGTGTTGATTATTTAATACTCTAGACAGTTTTTGATATATGAACCTGGCTTCTGGTGGTCTTGGAAAACTGGGATTTATTAAAGAATATTTCTGGATTTGAATAAAATTATGGACAAAAACAAAATATTTAGAAAACATACAAACTTGCTTATATAATGAATGTACTTTTATGCACTTATGTCAAGCTTTGAGTTTATTTAAAGAAAGTTTTTGTTTGTTCGTTAAAAACAAAACACAAATATATATATATATATATATATATATATATATATATATATATATATATATATATATATATATATATATATTATGCATTATCAAATAAATGTATATATAGTTTTGTTAATTTAATTTTATATTTTATAAATAGTTGAATTTATTACATAAATTTTATAAACTATTTAGGCTACTAGGATTTCTTTTAGTTTGAAGAAATATCGCAAGAGGAAATATCAGATAAATATAAGTTCTGGCATTAGCTGAAATTAAGACTTCAATGAATACGTTCTAATGGAACACATTCTAGAACACTGATGTCATTTTAGTCTGGATTATTGCCTTATTGATTATATTTTTGATTATTGACTCACTGAGGGTAGTAATCGCAGACAAGAAGCGTGGCTTTCTCAAAATCCAGTTGCTCCAGAGTGTCACAAAAATAAGTAGCACAGCCGATTTTTGTAGTGTTTGCCCAAACCAGCTGAAACAACAACAGAAGAGCATATGATCAGACCACATATTCATTTTCATATTAATCCAAAACCAAAGAAAGAAAGTGAACTGATTTTGTTCACCTGAGTGTAATGGCCACACATTTTGTTATCAGCACAGTCATTTTTGTCATAATCGTAATCCAAATTTTCATTAAACCTGTGGTGCAAAGAAATGAGTTATAGCACTGGTTATACACTGTAAAAAGCCAAAGTCAAATTAGTTGACTTTACTTTAAAAGGAAAGTAAATCCATTGTTTTTAAAGTGATTAGTTAACTTTAATAATTAACTTTACATAGTGAGTAGACCTGTTGACTTTACTTAAATTGACTTTTACTTAAAACAGTTTAATTAATTCATTTTTATTAATGGACTTTACTTAAAACAGCGAGTTAACCCATTGCTTTAAAAGCGATTAGTAGATTTTGCTTAAAATAGCAAATAAACTCAATGCTTTTAAAGTGATTGGTTAACTTCACTTTAGAAAGGTGAGTTAACCTTTTGCTTTTAAAGCGATTAGTTGACTTTACTTAAAAAAGGGAGTAAACCTGTTGCTTTTAGATCGATTAGTCGACTTTACTTTATAAAGCGAGCAAACCCATTGCTTTTTCAAAGTGATTAGTTGACTTTAATAGTTGACTTTACATAGTGAGTATACCTGTTGCTTTTAAAGCAATTGGTTAACTTTTCTCAAAGTGAGTAATCTCATTCCTTTTTAATTCTATTATTGATTTTTACCTTAAAAAGTGAGTAAACCTGTTGCTTTTAAAGCGATTAGTTGACTTTACTTTAAAGTGAGTAAACCTGTTGCTTTTAAAGCGATTAGTTGACTTTACTTTAAAGTGAGTAAACCTGTTGCTTTTAAAGCGATTAGTTGACTTTACTTAAAAAAGTGGGTAAACCTTTTGCTTTTAAAGCGATTGGTTGACTTTACTTTAAAGTGAGTAAACCTGTTGCTTTTAAAGCGATTAGTTGACTTTACTTTAAAGTGAGTAAACCTGTTGCTTTTAAAGCGATTAGTTGACTTTACTTAAAAAAGTGAGTAAACCTGTTGCTTTTAAAGTGATTAGTTGACTTTACTTTAAAGTGAGTAAACCTAATGCTTTTAAAGCGATTAGTTGACTTTACTTAAAAAAGTGAGTAAACCTGTTGCTTTTAAAGCGATTAGTTGACTTTACTTTAAAGTGAGTAAACCTGTTGCTTTTAAAGTGATTAGTTGACTTTACTTTAAAGTGAGTAAACCTAATGCTTTTAAAGCGATTAGTTGACTTTACTTAAAAAAGTGAGTAAACCTTTTGCTTTTAAAGCGATTAGTTGACTTCACTTAAAAAAGTGAGTAAACCTGTTGCTTTTAAAGTGATTAGTTGACTTTACTTTAATAAAGTGAGTAAACCTGTTGCTTTTAAAGTGATTAGTTGACTTTACTTAAAAAAGTGAGTAAACCTGTTGCTTTTAGATCGATTAGTTGACTTTACTCAAAAAAGGTAGTAAACCTGTTCCTTTTAAAGTGATTAGTTGCCTTTACTTTAAAAGGTGAGTAAACCTGTTGCTTTTAAAGTGATTAGTTGACTTTACTTAAAAAAGTGAGTAAACCTGTTGCTTTTAGATCGATTAGTTGACTTCACTTAAAAAAGTGAGTAAACCTGTTGCTTTTAAAGTGATTAGTTGACTTTACTTTAAAGTGAGTAAACCTGTTGCTTTTAAAGCGATTAGTTGACTTTACTTAAAAAAGTGGGTAAACCTTTTGCTTTTAAAGCGATTAGTTGACTTTACTTAAAAAAGTGGGTAAACCTTTTGCTTTTAAAGCGATTGGTTGACTTTACTTTAAAGTGAGTAAACCTGTTGCTTTTAAAGCGATTAGTTGACTTTACTTTAAAGTGAGTAAACCTGTTGCTTTTAAAGCGATTAGTTGACTTTACTTTAAAGTGAGTAAACCTGTTGCTTTTAAAGCGATTAGTTGACTTTACTTTAAAGTGAGTAAACCTGTTGCTTTTAAAGCGATTAGTTGACTTTACTTAAAAAAGTGAGTAAACCTGTTGCTTTTAAAGTGATTAGTTGACTTTACTTTAAAGTGAGTAAACCTAATGCTTTTAAAGCGATTAGTTGACTTTACTTAAAAAAGTGAGTAAACCTGTTGCTTTTAAAGCGATTAGTTGACTTTACTTTAAAGTGAGTAAACCTGTTGCTTTTAAAGCGATTAGTTGACTTTACTTAAAAAAGTGAGTAAACCTGTTGCTTTTAAAGCGATTAGTTGACTTTACTTTAAAGTGAGTAAACCTAATGCTTTTAAAGCGATTAGTTGACTTTACTTAAAAAAGTGAGTAAACCTGTTGCTTTTAAAGCGATTAGTTGACTTTACTTTAAAGTGAGTAAACCTGTTGCTTTTAAAGCGATTAGTTGACTTTACTTTAAAGTGAGTAAACCTAATGCTTTTAAAGCGATTAGTTGACTTTACTTAAAAAAGTGAGTAAACCTGTTGCTTTTAAAGCGATTAGTTGACTTTACTTTAAAGTGAGTAAACCTAATGCTTTTAAAGCGATTAGTTGACTTTACTTAAAAAAGTGAGTAAACCTGTTGCTTTTAAAGTGATTAGTTGACTTTACTTTAAAGTGAGTAAACCTAATGCTTTTAAAGCGATTAGTTGACTTTACTTAAAAAAGTGAGTAAACCTTTTGCTTTTAAAGCGATTAGTTGACTTCACTTAAAAAAGTGAGTAAACCTGTTGCTTTTAAAGTGATTAGTTGACTTTACTTTAATAAAGTGAGTAAACCTGTTGCTTTTAAAGTGATTAGTTGACTTTACTTTAAAGTGAGTAAACCTGTTGCTTTTAAAGTGATTAGTTGACTTTACTTAAAAAAGTGAGTAAACCTGTTGCTTTTAGATCGATTAGTTGACTTTACTCAAAAAAGGTAGTAAACCTGTTCCTTTTAAAGTGATTAGTTGACTTTACTTAAAAAAGTGAGTAAACCTGTTGCTTTTAGATCGATTAGTTGACTTCACTTAAAAAAGTGAGTAAACCTGTTGCTTTTAAAGTGATTAGTTGACTTTACTTTAAAGTGAGTAAACCTGTTGCTTTTAAAGTGATTAGTTGACTTTACTTTAAAGTGAGTAAACCTGTTGCTTTTAAAGTGATTAGTTGACTTTACTTTAAAGTGAGTAAACCTGTTGCTTTTAAAGTGATTAGTTGACTTTACTTAAAGTGAGTAAACCTGTTGCTTTTAGATCGATTAGTTGACTTTACTCAAAAAAGGTAGTAAACCTGTTGCTTTTAAATGGATTAGTTGACTTTACTTAAAAAAAGGTAGTAAACCCATTGCTTTTAAAACAATTAGTTGATTTTACTAAACTGATTAGTTGACTTTAAATATGGAGCAAACCAGATGCCTGGAAAGCACTACATTAGCTATGTTTCAATCCACCTATATTTATGCGCATTTTGGATATGCACATAAAAAAACTGTAGATGAAAACGCCAAGATGCGCATAATTTTTAAAAAAATGAAAGATTCACACAGCTTCTCTTCCCAGATTATGAAACTGGGAAATTTGAGCTGTTAGGACATTTTAGCTGTTTTTGTTGCCTGTGCCTTTAATGCAAATGAGCTAGTTCTCCCCGCCCACCGTTCCCAAGCGCGTGACTGAAGCAGATCTCCCTTACTTCAGTAAGAACATTCCCAACTGTTATTTGATGTATTTGTTGTGGAGTAAATTCAAGCCTTTCTGATGAGTTACACACGATGTTGTTATATAGTTTGCGCATGTAAACACACACACACACACACACACACACACACACACACACACACACACACACACACACACACACACACACACACATTTAGCTTTGCACTGTTTTTGCATGGCAAATGTGACAGGATATACATTAATATCCACTGCTGTATGGATATCCGTTATGTTAATATACTAAATAAACCTGATTTAACATCTACAAACCGAGATTCAAGCATCTTCTTTTATAAATACACTTGACATGCTGCTGTGATGATGAATTATGTAGTGATTTTACTTTGTTTATTGCAAACATCCATTCTTGAGGTGCTGTTGATTAGAAAGCTGAACAGATCTTTTAATTCATGTCGCTTCGCACACGTCCTGTCTTGATTATATATGATTATATATGAGATTATACGTGTTACTACAGAGACATGTTAATACGTGGCTGTCAGTTAATTTGGTGGGTGGGGAAACCACACTCCTACGTCACTTTGACCTCAGAATTGCAGGGATTTGGGTCCTATTTTACTGTCAAGAAATAAAAAATGGGACTTATTGTGTTCATATCACTCCAGTATGACTGTGGACAGACTATACCTACACACAGTTCTGTCAAACAGCTTTAAAAAAGATGATTTTCATCATAGGTGCCCTTTAAAAGTGAGCAAACGGTGCTTTTATAGCAATCAATTAATTTGACTTTTTTAAAAGTGAGATAATTACAATTCCAAGTTTACTCACTTTTTTTTAATCTGAGAAACGAATCACTTTAATATTATATTTTCTATCGTATATGTTTTGGCTGATGAATTGTTCATACCAGTCCATGACCGCTTTGGTTGCATTAAATGGTCCAGTGCCTACAAAGAGGTTTTCCCCCATTGTGAGATCCTCGAGTTCAGGATTATGATCCCAGATGCATTTTGCTGCATATCCTTCTGCAACCAAACGGATGGCCTCGTCCCACACCTTAAAGCACAAAATCAGCATTAATATTCAGTGGCAAAAAGATTCAGGGTTGATATTTGACCTTGAGGTTTGCTGCTTTTGTGACTGCAGAATAATTTATTGCTATTGACATTATTTGCTGCTGTTGATGAAGATCATTTCAGTAAAGTTGTACACTAATTAATGAAATGTTTTTTCAGAGATTTTGTTTTGAATAAATCCTAAAAACCTGAACATAAACACCCTAAAATCCAAAAAATAAAATTATATATATATATATATATATATATATATATATATATGTATATATATATGCACGCACACAGTTGAAGCCAGAATTATTAGCCCCCGTTTATTTAGCTTAATCACCTTACAGCAAGAAGGTCGCTGGTTCGAGCCCAAGCTAGGTCAGTTGGCATTTCTGTGTGGAGTTTGCATGTTCTCCCCTTGATGGCGTGGGTTTCCCCCGGGTGCTCCAGTTTCCCCCACAGTCCAAAAAAATATGGTACAGGTGAATTGGGTACGCTAAAATTGTCCGTAGTGAATGGGAGTGTATGGATGTTTCCCAGTGATGGGTTGCAGCTGGAAGTGCATCTGCTGCATAACATATATGCTGGATAAGTTGGCGGTTCGTTCCGCTGTGGCGACCCTTGATTAATAAAGAGACTAAGCCGCAAAGAAAATGAATGAATTTTAATTTTAAAGTACAATTCTTGCTATTAATAAACCCTTAACTATGACTTTACTTCAATAAACACTTAATTTGCTGCTAACTAGTAGTTATTAATGTAATTGTTGGTTTTATGTATTACATAGGATTAGGGAGAATATGATTATGCCGAATATGTACTTTATAATTACTGATAAACTGTAAATATCTCAATAATAGGCAGATAATAAGCCACTACTAATCATGGGAATTGGTACTTAAAAGGGAATTGAAGCGCTCAAGCAAGTTCACATTATTTTGTACATTTGATTCCAGTTTAATGGAAATATATATAACAAACTCAATTAATATAACCATAGAAGAAAACGGCATGTTTTACTATAGATTTTAGACCTAGGGTGCCGCCATCTTGGAATATCGCTGTGTCTGACGTCACAGGGTTGGTTCCGTTCCCTTAGCTGAACAGATACAGTGGAAGTAATGAACTGAACACGGAGACTGCAAAGCCTTATTTAACCCAATGTGTGAAGTCGTGGACGTGGAGCTGGTGCAAATACAAGCATCAGATGCGGGTCTAATATAAATATAATAATTTATTAAATTTTTCTTTTTTTCACTTTTAATTACCAACCATTTGTTGCGCTTTGGTCCACTCTCTGTATTATGCTGTTTGACTGCCTGTCTGGGTTTTAACCATGGTTTCAACAAGGTCCAGTGCTGACGCAATAGGGGTGGGTTCTTTCACTTTTCACTACCACAGCCCTTCACCTCTTTTTGTGTTCAAACCAAACTAATATCGGCACGTTTTTCACATGGCAGGTTTTTACATACTTCATACACATTGAGAGATTGAGTTGATCGACTTGATAAGGGAATATGTCATCACATATTCCACAAAGACTTGACAAAAGCCATGTATCATTTTAATTGTTGCATTAGTCTGAATGTAAATCCCCTCGTCAGGCAGCGCTGGAACAGCGTGAGAGTGGACCAAAGCGCATCCAACGAAAGGTTAAATGCTTGTATTTGCACCAGCTCTGCGATACACGTCCACAACTTCATGCATTGGGTTAAATTAGGCTGTCCAGTCTCTGTGTTCAGTCAGTTACTACCATAGTTGAAACCCAGACAGGCAGTCAGTCAGTGTAATACAGAGAGTGGACCAAAGCACATCAAATGATAGGTGATTAAAAAGGCAAACATAGAAAAAAAGAATAAATATATAGATGTTTTTATATTAGATCCACATCTGATACGTGTATTTGCACCAGCTCCACATCCACGACTTCACACATTGGGTTAAATTAGGCTTTACAGTCTCCATGTTCAGTTCATTACTTCCACTGCATCTGTTCAGCTGAGGGAATGAACCCAACCCTGTGACGTCAGACACAGCGACATTCTAAGATGGCGGCGCCCTAGGTCTAAAATCTATAGTAAAACATGCCGTTTTCTGCAAAATGGTTACAATAATTGAGTTTGCTTGATATATTTGCAATCCAATGTACAAAATAATGCTGAGTGCTTCATTTCACCTTTAAACTAAAGTGTCACCTTTTACAAAATGTTTTTCAGATGTAATTTACAATTGTTTTATGCTTAATCAACCTGCTTTGTTTCTTTACGCAACATAAAATGTATTATTTATCAATTAATTTGACAATGAAATATGACCCAGGCATGTTGCTTGTACACCCACCCTGTTCTTGTGTAAATGTGAGAGAGCAAAACATGTTTCACAAGAGGGCCAGATGCCTGAGGCTTTTCCACTTAGAATCTTGCCATAGTTGTGCTCTGAATTTCAGGCACGACACAAACACAAGAAAGTAAGCCAGGATGACCACACGGGGCTTTATTAAAACATGCACTCAGCACACTGTTTCTCTAGTTTCATATAACATCCACATTCCTCAGCATGACACACACACACACACATTCACATTACTCAACAGTATTTAGTGCATCCACACACCCACACAAACTCCTTCCAGTCAGAATCAATTCTCATCGTGGTTTCTGTGAGAAAAGCCCATTTATAAGATAAAAAATATTATCTCATGGTTTATAATGCCAGCTTTGTGTTGCTCACATTCTTGCATTGACATGATGAAGTTGAAGTATGTTTCACATATTCTTGTTAAAGTGATTTTTACACACTAACATCGATAGTGACCATATTATGCTCTTTTTAAAGGGTCTTCATTTTGTTTTGGAGTCTCCGGCAACAGGTTTACCTCCATCTAAAGTCAAAATATTATTTAATTTTCTCATAATATCTATTTGCTGAATCAGCTCTTCCCACAGTGTGTCTGTTAACTGGTCAGATGACCCTACTCTTCTCTGATTGGTTAGATGCCACAGTCTGATGTGATTGGTCAGATGACCCAGTCTGATCTAATTGGTAAGATGTCCCTATTTGTTATGACGGGTCAGATGACAGAGCCTGATGTGATTAGTCAGATGGACCAGTCTGTTCTGATTGGTCAGAGGACCCAGTCCAATGTGATTGATCAGATGACCCTACTCTGCTCTGATTGGTCAGATGACGTAGTCTGATGAAATTGGTCAGATGACTCTGCGCTGATTGGTCAGATGACCTAGTCTGATGAGATTGGTCAGATGACCCAGTTTTTGATTGATTAGATGGGCCAGTCCTTTGATTTGGTTTGATGACATAGTCTTCTAATTGGTCAGATGCCCCTACTCCGCTCTGAGTGGTCAGATGGACCAGTCTGGTGTGATTGGTCAGATGACCCAGTCTTCTGGATGGTCAGATGGACCAGTCTGTTTTGATTAGTTAGATGACCCAGTCTTCTGGTTGGTCAGATGACTTTGCTCTGATTGGTCAGATGACACAGTCTGATTTGATTGTTCAGATGATTCTACTCTATTCTGATTGGTCAGATGAGAGAGTCTGATGTGATTAGACATATGGACCAGTCTGTTTTGGTTGGTCAGATGGCCCAGTCTTCTGGTTGGTCAGATGACTTTGCTCTGATTGTTCAGATGACACAGTCTGATGTGATTGTTCAGATGATTCTACTCTATTCTGATTGGTCAGATGAGAGAGTCTGATGTGATTAGTCATATGGACCAGTCTGTTTTGGTTGGTTAGATGACCCAGTCTTCTTGTTGGTGAGATGACCCAGTTCAAGGTGATTTGTAAGCTGACCCTACCCTACTCTGAGTGCTCAGATGAACCAGTCTGATTTGATTGGTCAGATGACCCAGTTATCTGGTTGGTCAAATTACCCTTCTCTGCTCTGATTTGTCTGATGACCCAGTCTTCTGTTTGGTCAGATGACCCTACTCTGCTCTGATTGGTCAGATGACCTAGTCTGATGCAATTAGTCAGATGACCCAGTCTTTTGATCGCTCAGATGGGCCAGTCCTTTTGATTGGTCAGATGCCCCTACTCTGCTCTGAGTGATCAGATGAACTAGCCTGTTTTGATTGGTCAGATGACCCAGTCCTCTGGTTGGTCAGATAGACCAGTCTGTTTTGATTGGTCACATGACCTAGTCTTCTGGTTGGTCAGATGATTCAGTCTGATGCAATGCGTCAGATGATTCTGCTGTACTCTGATTGGTCAGATGATGTGATTAGTCAAATGGGCCAGTCTGTTTTGATTGATCAGATGACCCAGTCCTCTGGTTGGTCAGATGACACTTCTCTGCTCTGATTGGTCTGATAACCCAGTCTTCTGGTTGGTCAGATGACTCTACTCTGCTCTGATTTGTCAGATGACCTGTTCTGATGCGATTGTTCAGATGTCTGATTGGTCAGATTGTCCAGTCTGTTTTGATTAATCAGATGACCCATTCTTCTGATTGGTCGATGACCCTAATGTGCTCTTAGTGGTCAGATGGACCAGTCTTTTTTGATTTTGACAGATGACCCAGTATTCTGGTTGGTCAATGACTTTACTCTGCCCTGATTGGTCAGATTACCCAGTCTGTTGAGATTGGTCAGATGCTCCTACTCTTCTTAAATGGGCCAGTGTGTTATTATTGATCAGAAGGCTCTACTTATCTCTGATTGGTCAAATGACCCAGTCTGTTGTGATTGGTCAAATGCCCCATACTCTTCTTAAATGGGCCAGTGTGTTATGATTGGTCAGATGGCTCTTCCCTTCTCTGATTGGTCAGATGGCTCAATCTGTTGAACCAAATGGTCATTACCATTTCTGAATTTGAGCTATTTCGCAACACTTGTAAACAGTGATAGAAACAGTAATGATAACAGTCGTATAACACCCTTGTTTGGAATTTTCACTTTGGTCTTTGACATTTTGCAGACACTATACCTTATCAAACAGCCTGCTAAAGTCATAGTTATAGTGACTAGTCTAACTGCAACCGTTGTGTTTTTCAGCAAATCAATCCATGAATATGTATCATGACTCAATTACCATGGATATTAATGTGATAATTGTTGTTTACAACCATAATAAGAGAGTAAATATGCAATTCCAGTGATTGATGGCGGATAATCAGATGCTCTGACCTCATTAGAGAATTCAGAGACAGGACATTAACACCGAGCTCAAGGCCAAAACCAATAATAGAAAAATCAACAGATCGTCCCATGTGATGAGAGATCAGACATTGCACACATGTGGTTGGGAATGTTGTCTTCAATGTATGATGAGCACTACCCTTCAATCAGCAAGGAATTTTTTATTTTTTTTTCATTAGCAAAGATGCTTTAAATTGCTAAAATGTCAAATGATTGTAAAGTCATTAATAATGTTACAGAATACTTCTGTTTAAAATGTATACAGAATTTTGATTAAAATAGCCTGATATAAAATCGTTTAGGCTAGGTTCACACTTGGTGTCTTTTTTTGCAGCTTCCAGTGTTTTCAGTTTATGATGTAAATAGTGTGTGGTGTGAAAAAGTCTTTGCCCCCTTACTGACTTCATATACTTTTCCATGTTAGTCACAATTTAAAGTTAATCAAACTAATTTAAATATTAGTCAAAAAATAACACAAGTAAACACATCATGCAGTATTTAAAGGAAGGTTCTTCATTACTAAAGGAAACAAACAGAATACAAAACTGCATAGCACTGTGTGAAAAAGCTAACTGCAATTCTTGAAGAAAAACATTATCAAGACTTTGGAGTGGCCTAGTCAAAGTCCTGACCTGAATCCAAATGAGATGCTGTGGCATGACCTTAAAAAGGTGGCTCAGGCTCAAAAACCCTCTAATGTGGCTAAATTACAACAATTCTGCAAAGATGAGAGGGCTAAAATTCCTCCGTAGCGCTATAACAGACTCACTGCAAGTTATTGAAAATACTTGATTGCAGTTGGTGCTGCTAAAGATATTATCTTTGTCTAATATTGCAATTTGTTTGATGATCTGAAACATTAAAGTGTGACAAACATGCCAAAAAATAAGCAATCAGAAGCTTTTCACACCGCTGTATATACACAAACACACAGTGAGGAAAGAGGGATGCAGGAGGTTTGACAAGTTTAGTCACCTACGTGAAGCACACTCAGAATTGCACAATTTTTCACAAAATAATCAGCCTACTCTTTCCTTAGCTGTATAATGTATAAATACAAACCAGCTCACAAATACTCCTCCCCATTAAATCCACACAACACAAGTGGCATCTTTCTTGACAATTACGCAGCACTGTACTATTGCAGCGGTTGTAGCAACAAAATACGACTTTGACTGTTTGTTTAGGGGGTTTTTTCCCACCTAAGTGACAGGGGTTTCCCTTAATTTTTTTCATTTTCATTTTATTTGTATGTTAAACATAAGTACAAATATATACGGTAAAGGTATAAACATTATAACAACAAAAATAGACCAAAAGAACAAAAAAATAATAAAGAGAGAGAGAGAGAGAGAGAGAGAGAGAGAGAGAGAGAGAGAGAGAGGGAGAGAAACAAACAAAAATAATGCCAGGGATAATATAAATGACAGTATAACAGTTTAAAGTTATCTCAATGTATGGTCATAGTCATGTAGAAAGGGTCGCAGAGAACAATACTATAAGAAAAGGGACAAATCTACAAGATTCACATAGTGTTATGGATTTTAAAGCTTTAACATTGCTGGAGGTAGAGATTGTATCCAAGTAATATTCATTAATTTTTCATTAATCAGGGGTCACCACAGCGGAATGAACCGCCAACTATTCCAGCTTATATTTTATGCAGCGGATGCGTGTTCAACCACATCACAGTACTGGGAAACACCCTTATACTCTCACATTCACACACACTCATACACCATGGCCAATTTATTAAATTCACCTATAGTGCATGTCTTTGGATTGTGGGGGGAACAGAGCACCCGGAGAAAACCCACGGCAACATGGGAAGAACATGCAAACTCCACACAAAAATGCCATTTGACCAAGCCAAGACAAGACTCGAACCAGCGATCTTCTTGCTGTGTGGTGACAGCGCTAACCACTGAGCTACCATAGTAATATTAACCCAACTAATATTTCAAATCTGTACAAAAAACAGCAGGTTTACAGACAAAAATGTGCATTTGTGTATGAAAAATTGTGCTAGTAAAGACTTTGGCTGTTGTTTGTAACCAAAACATTTGAAGATTTAATTTTTTTGAACAGATAAAGCGCCCCACAACTTTTTCTCGTCAAAAAAAGAGATGTCAATTATAAACATAGCCTTAATTCTCCTTCAAAACAAGACAAAAACACTAAGAAAGCCAGTTTAAATCAGTCAGGTGCATCTCTTACCACTTTCTGCATGAAGGCGGCACTGGGCTGAACTTGAGAGCGGAGTTCGTTGTGCAAATCCACGATAGTTAATATCTCCTGCTCAGTCAGCTGACCGACTGCTAAACTAAGAATCACCCAGAGCCCGGCGCTCCTGAGGACCATGTCCCGGTACATGCTGGGTTATTTCCTCAAGAGACAAATAAAAAAAACTCTTATATTGTTATTATCAGTTGCTCTCCACACTTCTGCTCTGCTTTATGTCTTCAGAGCATGCCTCTCTCAGAGCTGTTGGTGTGTGTAAGCGAGTCAGAAAGTTACTACAGAAGTCTAGAGTGAATCTCCCACCCTTTTTTATCCTGTACTCAAGCCGCCCATGATCACATTACACACATCTCACACATGCACAAATATACTCGCATAACTTCATCAGATGGTTTACGTGACTCACTGCTGTAGCTGGCCCAAAATCTGCTGTTGCAGTTTTGTATGAGGCATGTCAGAGATAACAGGGGTGGGATTTGATTGGACCTGTCTGTGTTTTTCATAAACTTGTCGTGTTCTTGTATTACTGAAGTCATATCCTCTGTACCAGGCTCTGCTCTCTCTCTCCAGTGAATATTTGCCCTTATAATCATTGCAAGACAAGAGGGTTCCTCCCTATGACAGGTTGCATGAAAACCAGCTCTCGTTTACTGGAAGTGACGCCAGTGAAATTCCTTACCCGCTGACCGAAAGGATTATTTGATTTATAGGATTAGGTCTGAGTTATAAATGTAAAAAACTTTCTGGATTGTTTTGCAGATTATTTGAAGCTACACTCTAAAGCAGGGGTCACCAAACTTGTTGAATTGAGTAAGAGTTAGAGTAAACCTTTTAAGTTGGTACAAAAAGAGGTTGAAAAAGCAGAAGTTGAGATGAGCGAGATATGAGTCCAACAGTTTTGCAGACTGTGACTGGGGCAGGAAGTATCGACATCTCCGTTGTATGGATTGGGTGTCAAAAAGAAATGCATAAAGCACAAAATAACCGAGACATCATTTACATAAAGACTATGCCAATTCTACAAAATCTTTGCTAGAGGCATCTGATTCTAAGAATGCTTTTCACGCCTTGAACCCCAAAAGAGAAATCATGCTGTAAGACTTTTTGAAAAACGACTTCACTTTTTATGCACCCATAATAACCCAAATTAGCTATTTGGTCAAGGCAAGCACAAATTCTACTCGTCCAAGAGATATTGGAATGTGTAATGAGACATAATTAATAACCCATTGAATATGTGAAATTTTTACATCTCCAAAAATCAACACATCAATATTTGAGTCATTTTTTTCATTGTCACATGATAACATGTTTAAAGTTCTTCTCAGTCACTTTGGTGCATTTCTCACAACGCTATTTACATTTGCACTACTGTTAATGCATTTCTCAAAACAGTTAGTACAAAATGCCAAACCTTAGTTGATAACCTGCAAAAGCGTGTCGCTTGCTCAATATGGAAAGCTCATTCCTCAAAAGCAAGTATTAATGTCAATGAAAGTGTCAGGGTCATCAAGATGAAAAGTGCTGACATCATTGTTTATGAACAAGATAGTCAAATGGCTTTGTCGTGTTTTCATTATGACCGTTTACTCTCTACATTTTTTCCAATGCAAAAAAGTCAGATTTTGGTGGCACTATATACTATTTGTACAGCCATTTGAAAACTACAGTAAAATTAGACATCACTGCATTTAGTACAAGACACTGGATATGTATGTTTCCCATTTTTACTCCATTTGCTCTTTGTAATTCTAATTTATTCTCAGCATTGTGCAAAATAATAAATACACCCTTATTTACAACAAACTTCCTTTGGGTAGAGCTGTGCACAACTGTGAACAATATTGCAGTACATATTGGAACTGAACCTACAACATACATGGGTCTGTAAATCAGTCAAATTGCTCATTTCAGAAAACATTTTCTGAAAAAAAAAAATGATTTGAAAATGTTTATAAAATTAGCTTGACAGATTTTGACAACTAGTTCGACATTTTTGTATGTAATAGGGCCAGACGGAATCTGCAGACGTTTTTTGCTATTTCTGCTGAGAATTTTGGTAAAAATCTGTGAATTTCTGCGGAATTATTTTGGGAGTATCATAACTAAAACCTTAATATGTGAAAAATATGTAATGTATGTAAAAAATAATAAAAATATATAATAAAAATATGTAAAAAATAATATCTTTTTCACTTTTATTTAATGTTTAAAATGCAAATCCAATTAGATTCACTTTATTTGGTAAACAAAGCAAGCCTTCTATATAATATCTCTTCTAAAAGACAGAAAATATTACTGTACAAACTGCATTGTACATAAATCAGATGAACATTTTCATATTAGTCAATAATATTACTGTAATTAATTAAAAAACTGAATAAATAAAGATTTACACACATTTACTCAAGTTCATTTACTCAACAGAATTATAGATGGGTTAAAATCTGCGTTAAAATCTGCAGAATTCTGCGCGCACAGATTCCATGTGGGCCAAATGAAATGAGGACTGTTAGTTTTATATTAAATGACTTCCATTCCATAGTTTCATAGTTTTCCATTTCAAACTAGCATTCACAAGTTTAGTTCATTTTGACTGACATGACATAAGCAAATGATAATATTATAAAACAGCTGAGAGTTCTATGAAAGCAATTGATGCATGTCCAAAAGCATTTGCAATTTGTTGGAAGGAATGAGAAACTGCTACTATGACGTGCACAAATGACTAATTGTTTAGAGAAATACATGAACTGTTCTGCAAATATAAATAGTTTTGTTAGAAATGCACCAAAGCCACTGAGAAAAAATGTACAAAAACTCTTCACTTTCTCCCCTGATCTTCATTTTTATCCACAACCACCCCCCCCCCCCCACTCCATTAAATAATTAACCCCCCCTTCCATGCTCTAGAAACACATCCAGACACGCTCTGCAATCGCTCCTTCAAAACACAACAGATTTAGCTATTCTAACTATACCAGTGTATGTTTTACACAGCGGATGCCCTTCCAGCCACAACCCAGTACTGGGACACACCCATACACGCTACAACCAATTTACTTTATTCAATTCACCTATAGCGCATGTCTTTGGACTGTGGGAGAAACCGAAGCACCCGGTGGAAACCCACGCCAACAAGGGGAGAACTTGCAAACTCCACACAGAAATGCCAACTGACCCAGCCGTGACTCAAACTAGCGACATTCTTGCTGTGAGGCGACAGTGCTAACCACTGAGCCACCATGCCACTTGGGTTTAAAATAAATTTAATATTTGTGTATGAGTGTATACCTGTCAAATGCAGCTATATGGTTACACAACACAGTATCTCCTGTTTTAATGACCAGATGATTTGAGCTAAACCTTTTTCACCAGTTATTACATTTGATCTCCAGTAACTCACTCGCATGCATCTGTTGTGTAATGTTTTTACATGAGGACTATAAAGATTTTATTGCTGCTTTTGAAAGTGAACGGTCGCTCTTCCTCCTGTTAATCTGCTGTATTTTCTCTCTGCTGTAGGGTGTTGTTCTAGGCGTGGACCGTTTTGCTCTTCAGCTTTCATTTCCATCAGCCAGATGTACAGACATAGCAACACCAAACACCAGAACACATGTGTTTCAGAATCACATCCAGTGACGTATTGCAGCATCGTGCAAAAATGCAACAAAATTCCCCCCTTTTACTTTCCAAACTGTTTTAAACCTGTTTTGAATTTCAGAAATAATTTGACCTGCCACTCAGTTCCTTTCACACCAAATAGCTTGTTTACTCACAAATTAAATTCTCTCATTATTTACATTATTAAAAAAAAAAAAGAATAAAATCCCTCTCCCTACCCAAGGTCTTTCTTTTTTCTGCAGTATCAATATCTGTTTACAAGCAGTGCTGTGCACGTTTCTTTAAATGGGTAAGTAGTTATAGTTACTCAGGCCCGTAGCCTGGAGGGGATTCGGGTTGTTTGAAAGACCCACCCCTCAATTACAAAGGTCCAGAATTGGTCGCCTATATGAGCTGATTTATCCCATGTTTGACTTCTATGCTATCATAAATTGTGAAACTAACCAATCAAAGAAAGCTTTAAGACCAAGAGGAATCTTTTGTCGGATTATTATAATTATGTTTGAGTATTACGTGTGTGAATTATTCAAATGGACAAATTCTGACTGAGGAAATGTACTGGCCAGTTTGTTAATTGCGTAGGCTTTTTTAACAGATCCCCCAAGTTTTAACTGATCCCTAAAAAATAATTTTATGATAGATGATAATATTCAATTCAATTCAATTCAATTCACCTTTATTTGTATAGCGCTTATACAATGCAGATTGTGTCAAAGCAGCTTCACATAAAAGGTCACAGTAAATAGGAACAGTGTAGTTCAATAGGAACAGTGTAGTTCAATAGGAACAGTGTAGTTCATCATAATAAAATAGTATTTTAAAATTGAATATCTTTTCATATTTCTTTATTCTAAATTTTCTAAAACATTATTGATAAAACTGTAGTATAAAACTTTCAGTTTAAATGCACATTTGTAAATAAACATGTAAAATAGTATTGTAAGTAACTTGGCAAAATGGTAGGAAATATTTTTGGTAAATCAAAAAGTGTGGTTATGATCACCATTCATCAAACTAATCCAGCAAAAATTGTGCTTAAAATGTCACTAAAATGCAGTATTTAAACCTCAATCAAATAGAAAAGGAGGCAAATAAGTGAAGTTTAATTTTAAACTAATTTCGAGAGGAGCATGTGCTCATGATTGACCCAGCTGGACCACATTAGCTAATCATGATCCTCCAATCAAAGGATCTAAAGTCACTATATATATCCTCATTTCCTTTCTACAGCTATCTTCGTCTGGAAGAAACCCCCCTCCTCCCCTTCTTCCACCTTTATCCAGAATGGACGGCACGGTGGCCCAGTGACTAGCACTGTTGCCTCACAGCAAGAATACCAATGGCGTTGGGTCATCGCTGGGCCATCTGGTATTTCTGTGCGGAGTTTGCATGTTCTCCCCGTGTCCACGTGGGTTTCCCTTGGGTTCCCCGGTTTCCTCCCACCATCCAAATGTGCTCTATATTATAGATAAAATAAGCCTAAATCTTTTCTATAATGTCTTACTCTCAGGAAGTTCACCTTGGCCTCAGCAGCGGGGGAGTTTGAGATCGACCTGAGCTCAATCTCCCCTCGCCCTGCGAAAGGGGGGAGCCCTGGGCTCGAGGATCCCTTGAGCTCAGGGCTCTCTCCCGGGGCAGTACGCCAAACAAGCTATGTATAAATTGTGAGCTAAGTGTGAACTTGTGAACTGCAAAAAGGTCCAGTTTTTTCGGAAAAAAGAACCACCACTTTCAATAAGCTGGCTACAGACCTG
The DNA here is from genome assembly GCF_903798145.1 of Danio aesculapii. NCBI lineage: Eukaryota > Metazoa > Chordata > Actinopteri > Cypriniformes > Danionidae > Danio > Danio aesculapii. The sequence continues at coordinate 6,281,949 of NC_079457.1, forward strand.
TTACTAGTTACTTCTCACTGTAAAAGTAACTAATTACCAGGGAAAGTAACTATTGTGATACTTAAAAAAATCTAATTTGTCAAATGACTATAATAAATATAAAGCATTTTACAGTAATCTACACTATTTTAATGTTGTTGTGGGACAATGTAAGCGACAACTATCAAGTTCAACAGATTAGAAGTAATATCATTACTATAGTCGCACAATATTTGTTAGATGGGCAAACTCGATCCTGCGGGCCGGTGTCCCTGCATAGTTTTGCACCAACCCTAATCAAACAAACCTGCTTGTAGCTTTCTTGTGATCTTGAAGACACTAATTAGGGTGTTCAGGTGTGTTTGATTAGTGTTGGAGCAAAACTCTGCAGGGACACCGGCCCTCGAGGATCGAGTTTGCGAATTGCCTGGTTTAGAACCTTAAGTGAAAAGTAGTGCTTATAGGTCAAGTTTGCAAACGCTACCTTTGAACTTGTTGGATTTGCCTTTGTTGATTTGATATGTTCAGATTAAAAATAGAAATAGAAAATAGGAAAAAACTATTTAGGTGCTTTTTAAAAACATTGTAATGCATGGTATTTTATTTCTATTGAAATGAATACTGTGTAAAGGACTTGCAAACACTGCTAAATATTTAGCTATAAACTCTGCTGACTGGCTTCTTCCCTGTACAATTTCACATGATAAATCGAACTTGTTTCCACACACTGAACTTAAAATATATGTCATTTTTGGTATTTCATTTTTAATTTAATAAATCAGTTAATTTAATAAATCAACCGGGGGGGACGGGGGGGATATGTCCCCCTCACTTTTTGAGACAGACCATTTAGAAACAGGTGATTAAGAATGTAAACTTTTGGATTTCATACAGCCGTCCCCCCCCACTTTTAAAATGTCCACTACACCCCTGGATGTGTGTGCTGCTCGTCTATTCAAGTCTCGAGTGGATAGTTTATATTAATGTGTGGACTGGATTTCATGGCCTCTGGGGCAGAATCTGTCACTGCACATGAACCAGTAACATTTACAAACTAAACTAAAACTAAAATAACACTTTAAAAGAACAATTATTAAAAGTAAATTTAGATTTATTTATTCCGAACAGAATATCATACACTTATTGAAACAAAATACGTTTCTTCATGATCAACAAAATATCTATTATTCATATACACTAGCAATAACTAATATATTTATCCGGTTCGAAATAAAGCGGGATTAAGCCAAGCTAACTAACTAAAATGAAACCACAAAAAAATGCTGCGCGGTTGCACAGTGGGTCGCACAATCACCTCACAGCAAGAAGGTCACTGGTTCAAGCCTCAGCTGGGTCAGTTGGCATTTCTGTGTGGAGTTTGCATGTTCTCCCCGTGTTGGCGTCGTACCTGCCAGCATTCCTGTTTTTCCCGGAAGTCTCCCGTATTTTAGACCCATCTTCCATTTTGTTCTGTCTCCTGGAAAACTCTCGGAATTTTCCCCCTCCTGTCACCCGGCTCCTCAGCTTTTTGGTACAGTATATAACACCCCCGAAGCGCCAACATTGGTGTAATGTCCGATTGCAGAGGGCGGCTGCCTGAAACCTGGTGCATGATCCCCCCCACCCCACTTTTTGTAATTTCCAGCATGCCACTCTCTGCACGGCACCTACACATTCCCACTCTTCCGCCTCTGCCTCATCCCCCCACCCCTCCCGGATTTTCAGAGTCAAATGTTGGCAGGTGAGGTTGGCGTGGTTTCCTAGGGTGCTCCGGTTTCCCCCACAGTCCAAACTCATGTGCTATAGGGGAATTGGGTAAGTTAAATTGTAATAGTGTGTATGTGTGAATGAGTGTGTATAGATGTTTCCCAGTGATGGGTTGCAGCTGGAAGGGCATCCGCTGCGTAAAACATATTTTGGATAAGTTGGCGGTTCATTCCGCTGTGGATTCCATTTTAAGCTGAAAAGAAAATGAATGATTGAATGAATGAATGAACGAATGAATGAATGAAAAAGTACTTTGTACTGTGCCTTTAATAAATAAGTGTTATATAGATGTTTTGAACAAACCACATCAGATGAAGATGCCTTTAAAGGAAAGTTATTCTCATGGGTGGAGAGCGTTTTTCCCAGCATGAATCACTTTTTACATAATGATGTCACTTCATGAATGATGTCAGCTGGTGTCATTCACTCCATACATTTAGTGTGAAATGACTCCATGGGTCACTGGCTGCTGTTGAAAAATATCCAGGCAAATTATTTAAAGCGATAGTTCACCCTAAAATGAATATTGTCATCGTAAATTCTGTCATTCACCTCCAGTGTCTTACCTTGAATATAGTATAGTGAGAGGGATATGTGTTAAAGGGACAGTTCACCCAAAAATGAATCGAAAATGAATGAGTTTACTCACCAATTTAGTTTCTTCAATTCACCTATAGCGCATGTGTTTGGACTGTAGGGGAAACCCACACCAACAAGGGGAGAACATGCAAACTCCACACAGAAATGCCAACTGGCTCAGCCGGGACTCGAATCAGCCACCTTTTTGCTGTAAGGCGACAGTGCTAACCACTGAGCCACCGTGATGCCCACCACTGACTTCCATAGTAGGAAATAAAAACACTATGGAAGTCAATAGTTAGAGGTTTCCAACATTCTTCAAAATATCTCTAAATATATTTTGTGTTTAACAGAACACAAACTGCTTTAGAACATGGGTATATGATGACAGAATTTTCATTTTTGGGTAAACTACCCCTTTAACACACATCCGTCTCTTTGTATTCAGGGTAAAACACTGCAGGCGAATGCAACCTAGCTTTCCCATGTGGTCTCCCATCCAGGTACTGACCAGGGGCAGTCCTGCTTAGCTGCAGTGGCGACCATGTGAGAGTTGCAGAGAGCTAGCTCTAAAAAAATAAATGTCATTTTGTACATTTCTTACTGTAAACAGGCATGGGGTGACAACCGTTTTCAAGGTATACCACAGTTTGGAAAAGTCAAGGTTTTAAAAGCGTTAAAATTTTCTGCTGTACTGTTCCTATGGTATGTGTACTATTTTTTTATTTACTTTTTTTTAGGACAACAGTATCTGCAGCAGAAAAGATATCCAAATATGTCCTTTTAAATTGTAAAAGAAATCTATTTTTGACATAAATGAAGACAGCAGAATTAAATGATTCATTTAAATAATTTAGCCTGACATGTTTACTGTTACAAAATAATTTAAATGTTTCTCAGGGTAAAATATATTGTGTTCAAAGGGGGAAAAAGTTTTTGTAATAGTGTCAGACATTTAAAAGGAATATATTTTAGAGCAGTGAACACAATACTGTGATACCGTGATATTTTTATCCAAGGAGATGATACAGTCAGAATCTTATACTGGCCCATGCGGCATGCCTAACTGTAAATATATAAGTTCTCCTTTTTTATTTAGTAGCGTACATTTTTAAACACTTAATTTAGACGACTTTAAAGGTGAATTTCTCAGTATTAAAAATCTTTTTTTATTATTTAATCCCATTCCAGATCTTCTAGTTGGCAAAATATTATTCTTTATTAACAAAGCATACATCAATCAAAAAAAACATTCAGATTTTAGGCAATGTAGAAATCTCAATTTCAAAAATTTGATGACGTTATTCAGAAAATACCTCAGCGAGGGGAAAAAAACAGTATGTCTGATAATATTTTATCTTATTTCTTAATCTTATATCTAATTTTTATCTTATTATATGTTATTTGTTTTATTTTGGCTAGAATAAAAGCAGTTTTAAAAGCCATTTTAAGGTTAAAATTATTAGCCCCTTTAAGCAAATTTTTTTTCGACTGTCTACAGAACAAACCATCGTTTTATATATATATATATATATATATATATATATATATATATATATATATATATATATATATATATAACTTGCCTAATTACCCTAACCTGCCTAGTTAACCTTATTAACCTAGTTAAGCCTTTAAATGTCACTTTAAGCTGTATAGAAGTGTCTTGAAGAATATCTAGTCAAATATTATTTACTGTCATCATGACAAAGATCAAATAAATCAGTTATTAGAGATGAGTTATTAAAACTATTATGTTTAGAAATGTGTTGAAAAAATCTGCTCTCCGTTAAACAGAAATTGGGGAGAAAATAAAACTATATAATAAGGGGGCTTATATATACACACACTAAGTTATAAACTAGGCTATGTGTTTCTAATGTTTTCTAAAAATACATAATTAGTGGTTTTCCATATTTTGTGATTCATGTTTTTATTTTTCCCCATTTATTTGTGCTTTTGAATTGCATTATGGGAGCTTGAGCTTTTTTCCAACAACATTTAATATTGAGAAGTTGGAACTTTTATGAACATATTTAATAGTTTAAAGGTGATATAATGTCTAGGTTGGTGTTACAAAACCTTGTAATGAACTGTCAGTACATTAGCTCTTATTTTACAGACAGACTTATTTCTCTATATATTATTTCTTATACATTATATTATTTCAAACTACTAAAATGTCAATAAAAGTCACTTTGTTAAACTGTAGATTGAATTTTAAATATCAAAGGCCGACAGAGCAGAGATCAAGCTCCCATAATGCAATTCACAACCGTAAATAAACCGAAAACATTTGAAATATGTAAACTTTTGAATTAACAGATGTTTTCACAGTGTAGGCAGATATTTTTTTACTTTTTTATAAACATCCAAATACTCAAATTGGACTCAAATTGCAGTGCTTTTGCCTGTAGCGTCTGAAACGGGTTTACAGGGCCGTTGCGTTAACGTGCAGTTGAGGTTGTTGTTGTGAATCTGTGAATGTTCTCATGTTTTCTGGCTCTGCTAGAAGTGCAGAAAAGTCCATGAGCAGTTCCAGATGTGTAGTCTCTGGAGACCCTCACTGATTTCAGCAGCCGTCCGTCCTGCCCTGATGTCCCGCTCGCAGACTCACGCCCTTCATCAAAACTGCGCAACCACCAGAGAAACCTTCAATTCCACACTGATTCTCATCAAAACAAGGTCTTTATGATGCAGTGTGTGGATTTGTTATGCAATAGACATGACATTTTTCTATGAGTTTTGGCTTTTGTTTTTTGCACAGAAATATTGATTGCTGTAGAAACAATGTTCACTTAAAAATAATTACATGGAAACAGTAACGCATGTGGAATATTGAAGTAGAAAGACTGAAATGTGCCTGTATGTTTCATACAGACAAAAAAATTGCTGTAGAAACAGTGTTCATTTGGATTTAATTACATGGAAACAGTGAGTAACATATTGTACACTGAGCAATTCCATGTTAATGTCAACCTTCCCATGAAAAAATAAAGCTTTCACCAAAACAGTGAAACCCTCTCCAGGTATATTGTGTAGGCTTGTATTTTACAGTACAAAATACTTAAAAATGCCTCTGTCAGTGTTTTTAAACAATTATATTTGATTTACCAAAGACACACAAGTGCCAATTTCACATCCATAACAGAGAGATGTCACATCCATAACAAAGCTTTTTCTTCATAAATGCAAAAATGTCAAATAAGCAATATTTTTTGTTTTACAGTGAGCAAACTCCTTTTGGTTAACATTATTTTTTTTGGGTTGTGCAGTTTATTCGTTCACTCCTTCATTTACTTTTTGGCTACTTTTTCGCCACGGTGGATTTTCGCCAATTTATCCAGCATATGTTTTACGCAGCGGATGCCCTTCCAGCTGCAACCCATAACTGGGAAACACCCACAAACTCTCATTCACACACACTACGGCCAGTTCAGTTTATTCAATTCACCTATAGCGCATGTGTTTTGACTGTGGGGGAAACCGGAGCACCCGGAGGAAACTCACGCCAACACAAGGAGAACATGCAAACTCCACACACAAACACCAACTGACCAAGCCGAGACTCGAACCAGTGACCTTCTTGCTGTGAGGCGACAGCACTACACACTGCGCCACCCGCTTATGCAGTTTAATAAAAAAAAATCATAACGCATGTTTATTTTTCCCATTTAAAATATAAAAAAATTTTCAGATTGCTATTTTACTGATCCCATTACTATGATGGCCGAGAGAGCTTAACATGCTGCAATTTAAGAAAGCACACAACTATAAAAAACACCAGCAAATTGAGAAAAGATCTTCATCTGTTTCATAGCACACGTGCTGCAAATCCTCACAACGCAGACACATTTAAAAAAAAATGCACTGCTTTTTCCCACAGCACAAGCAAATTAAGAAAATGCCTACAAATTCTCACAACACTTGCAAATAGCACAGAACACAACAGAAATGTTTCAAGGGGACCCTAAAACATGAAGAACCTGACTATTTTGGATGGGGTTATTTAGGCTAATGAAAAACAAAAGAAAGACAAGGGCAAACTAAAACTCACATTTGAAAGATCACCTACAACATGCAGCATGCATTATTAACCTCCTATAGGGCTTAATGGCCACATACAGCCCATTTTAGCTCTTAAGTGCCTATTTAAAATATTTTCAATGGTTTATATTTTGTTACAGACAAACAGTGTCATCCTGCAACTGTTTTGCAGCATATGAAATGTCCCAAACACTATTTTTAACCGTCCAAAATGGGAAAAAATGTTGTTTTTACTCTCTGATAGTCAAAGCAAATAAAAAAAAACCTTCTATGTCATATTTGCATTAAAAAACATTCAGGAAAAAAGAGTTTTAAGTAAATTCGGACCACGAGTCCACATATATGGGCATCATTTTTCTCTAAAAGTACATCGTATGATAATGATACTTAGATTTTTATTCTAATTAGCTTCCAATAAGACCAAATAGCAAAGAGAAATAAAAAACGCATGTAAAAAAAACACCTTGGGCCTTACTTTATATTGAAACATCTGTTAATATTTTACAATTCAACCAACAACAGAGTTATGTATAGTGGCAGAGAGAGCTTAACGTTCAGCAATGTAAGAAAACACATGCAATTACAAAAAACCCCAGCAAATTAAGTAAAGATCTGCATCCGTTTGACAGCACACGTGTTTCAAATCTTCAGAACGCAAACACATTAAAAAAACAACATGCTACATTTTCCCACAACCCAAACTATTTAACATATTCTTCCTCTGTGAGTTTATATTTTAAGTTTTTACTGCAAATGCTACATCCATAACACCGGGATTGCTCCACTGGAAAAAAATGATTAGTTACTGTACTTTAAAAGTAAACCATGCAGTGATTTGGAATGTTTAGGTTTACTTGACATCATTTTTATAATTATGCATGTAATTCATTTACTTAATAGTCAGCTAATCACTTTAAAAGCAACAGATTTACTCACTTTTTTAAGTAAAGCAAACTCATCACTTTTTACAGTGTAAGCAGTAGAAAGACTGAAATGTTTTGTTGTTGTTTTTTAATAAATCATCTGCAGTCATTGTGTTATGGCATAGAAATTTATAATTCACACTGAAGGCCTTTACTTTGTTTTAAAGTGTTTAGTATTTTAGACATTGAGACAACATTTGATACTACACTATATATTTTTTTAATGCAATACTTATTAATTAATTATTTCATTCATTTTATTTCCTTTAGTCTCTATTCAGAGGTTGCCACAGCGGAATGAACTGCCAACAATTCCAGCATATGTTTTACACAGCGGATGCCTTTCCAACTGCAACCCAGTACTGGGAAACACATACACTCATACACTACGCCCAATTTAGTTTATGTAATTCACCTATAGCACATGTGTTTGGACTGTGGGGGAAAACGGAGCACCCGGAGGAAACCCACGCTAACACGGGAAGAACATGCAAACTCTACAAAGTAATGACAACTGGCCCAGCCGGGACTCGAACCAGCCACCTTCTTGCTGTGAGGCGACAGTGCTAACCCCTGAGCCACCATGCCGGATTGAATAAACTAAATTGGCTGTAGTGTATGAGTCTCAAAAGTCCTTGTGTATGACTCAATGCAGTACTATTTCATAATTTTATTTGTGAGATTTGTTCTTACACTGTTCTTAAATAGTCATTATTACATTAGAATTTAAAGGGATAGTTTACACAAAAATGTAAATGTACTCACTGTTTACTCTCCCTCAAGTGGATTATGAGTTTCTTTAGTTCTTTTAAACGCCAAAGAAGATATTTTAAAGAAAGCTGAAACCTGTAACCATTGACTTCCATAGTATAAAATACAACATTTCCAGCTTACTTCAAAGTATCTTAAGTTATGATCAACAGAAAAAAGAAACCTATAAAGCAGGGATCACCAAACTTGTTCCTGGAGGGCCGGTGTCCTGCAGATTTTAGCTCCAACCCTAATCAAACACACCTGAATGAGCTAATCAAGGTCTTACTAGGTATACATGAAACATCCAGCCAGGTGTGTTGAGGCAAGTTGGAGCTAAACCCTGCAGGGACACCGGCCCTCCAGGACCGAGATTGGTGACTCCTGCCATAAAGGTTTGGAATAAGTAAAGGGAGAGTAAGTGATGACAGAATTAACTTTTTAGTGTGAACTCTCCCTTTAAGTTGCAATTTATACCTCATGCTTCTTTTTTTAACTTGCGATTTCTATTCAGGTTTATATTTTTAACTGCTGTTAAACATTGATTTGCTGATATTTTCTTCAGTCCGTTATTAATTCTTTACTGTCGTTTCTTCTCCTCTAGATGTCGCTATTGGACTCGTGGACTTAAGGAAAACGCTTTAAAGGAGAGTTCATGTACTCATTCATGACAAATTCTCCTTTTTATTCATCTGTAAGTTCATAACGTTGACATAATGAAAAATGTTTTGAATTAAACAGGTGATGTAACCCAGTGTTTCCCAACCCTGTTCCTGGAGGCACACCAACAGTTCATGTTTTGTATGTCTCCCTCATCTGACCCATTAACTTCAGGTTTTGGAGTCTCTTCTAATGTTCTGATGAGTTGTTTCAGGTGTGTTTGATTAGGGAGAGAATGAAAATGTGTACTGTTAGTGTGCCTTCAGTAACAGGGTTGGGAAACTCTGATGTAACCAATTACAATGTCTAACCATAAGTGGTTATACTTTATTTTAAAGGAGACCTAATATGCAAAAATCATTTTTATAAGGGGTTTTAACACAGTTGTTTAGCAACAGTGTGTAGATATAACCAGCCCCTAATGGTACAAATCTATTTATTTTACTCTTTATAATCCCACTTGATAAAAACAGTCTGCAGAAACGCTTTGATTGACATTCTCCCTTTGTACGTGTTATCAGAAAGGGAGAACCATTAGTGAGAATCTCTTCCTCATTAGCATACAACACTAGTTTTGTTTCTGAATCTGCCGCTATGCTGACACACAGGCATTTGTAGCCCCACCCTTTTTTAAAAAGGGCACAATCTCATTTGAATTTAAAACAACAGTCACCAAAACAGCACAAATAGGATCAAGGCCTAACAGTGTCAGTTTTAAAGAGTTAGAAACATTATTTGTGTTGTAGTGTTGTCACGATACTGGAATTCGATACTTTTTGGAGGGAATGCCAGGCATTACGTTTGGAGAAAACCAGGCACCGCTCATCACCAGGCTAATACTATCCCTACAGTGAAGCATGGTGGTGGCAGCATCTTGCTGTGGGGATGTTTTTTAGCAGCAGGAACTGGAAGACTCGTCAGGCTTGAGGGAAAGATGAATGCAGTAATGTACAGAGACATCCTGAATGAAAACCTGCTTCAGAGTGCTCTTGACCTCAGACTGGGGCGACGGTTCATCTTCCAGCAGGACAATGACCCAAAGCACACAGCCAAAATATCAATGGAGTGGCTTCACAACAACTCGGTGACTGTCCTTGAGTGGCCCAGCCAGAGCCCAAACCTAAATCCTATTAAACATCTCTGGAGAGGTCTTAAAATGGCTGTCGCTTCTCATCCAATCTTACAGAGCTTGAGAGGTACTGCAAAGAGGAATGGGCAAAAATTCCCTAAAACAGGTGTGCCAAGCTTGTGGCATCATATTCAAAAAGACTTGAGGCTGTAATTGCTGTCAAAGGTGCATCAGCAAAGTATTGAGCAAAGGCTGTAAATACTGATGTACATGTGATTTTTCAGGGGGTTTTTTTTATTATAAATTTGCAGCAATTTCAAAAAATCTTTTTTTCACATTGTCATTATGGAGGTTTATGTGTAGAATTTTGAGGAAATAAATTAATTTAATCCATTTTGGAATAAGGCTGTAACACAAAATGTGTGGGTAAAGTGAAGTGCTATGAATACTTTCCGGATGCACTGTATATATTTATGTATATGTGTGTGTGTATATATGTGTATATATATATATATATATATATATATATATATATATATATATATATATATATATATATATATATATATATATATATATATATATATATGTATATATATATATGTGTGTGTGTGTATGTGTGTGTGTGTGTGTGTGTGTGTGTGTGTGTGTGTGTGTGTGTGTGTGTGTGTGTGTGTGTATATATATATATATATATATATATATATATATATATATATATATATATATATATATGAATAATAGAAAATCAAACACTGAGAGTCTCAAAAGTTCTTTTGTATGAGGAACTACTTTCACATCTGCAGTTGACGGTCAGAACAGCAGAAATAGCATAATGTCTAAAATGATGACAAAACAGGTAATTTTACTCACATTTTAAGATTATAAGGCTGAACGGCATGAAATGTCATCATTCTACTGAGATTTCTCAGTATTTCTCTGTTGCAATTGGGATATCATAATTAACCCCGAAAAAGCCAAAGCAAAGCAAACACTAAAAGATTACTATGGTATAAAAACAGTACTACAACATACAAAAGAGAGAGGTCGACTTAGAATGCAACTTACCAGTTTAATAATGATTTGATCATTTGTAGTTTGAAATATGAAAAGAAAATGATTTTTTTCTCCTCTAAGGGCTTATTATGCGGTCTTTGTCGCCATCTTGTGGTTTAACCGTCTTTTGCTCTGCTCAGTATGATGATCTCCGAAATTATAAATATTTAAAATAAGCACTATCCTTATAAATAAATTGTATAGTTGCAATCTAAACAACTACATTCTCACCCAATAAAGCCTCAAAAAACTTTTTGAGTATTTGTCAAACTGTAGTGAGCATATTGATCTGCTGTCAATCTGATCTCTGTCACTATTGGTATGCTGTTCCATATATACAATATATGGAAAACGTATATGGTAACTTTTTAAAAGTCTGGAAAATTGTATAACCACTAGCAACACTCAATAAACTTTTTTTTTTTCATATTTAGGGACCAAGCACCTACAATATTTCAATGAATACTCAAAGACTTAATTCAATTCAGTTAAAATCCATTTTAAAAAACTTTATTGTCGAATTAAAAAACTGAATTGTCTCATTGTTATCTCCAAAGGGGTTATAAAATGTCTCAGACAACACATACAAGCAAGAATACATTCAGAAATACAAATTTTGGTTTATGAAACTGATAAAAAAGCAATAGCAGTGGAAATCAATATAGATGTCTTCTTGTACTTAGCTTTTATTATGAAATGAGGAGGAAAAGATATTCTCAAACAAGTAACCAATGTGAACATTATTTGTGTGTGCGTGCAAGCGTGCATGCGTGCGTGCATGTGTGTGTGTGTGTGTGGTTTGTGATTCACATCAATATTTGATTGGTTATACTTTAGGATTATTTATGCGTCATGTTAGCTCTTTGATTTAGCGTCATTGTCATTTCGTTAATAATAGTTTTAGATTCAACTGTAAAAGGGATCCACCCTTATAATTGCCCGATTTTGTTCTTTGCTTTTCCTTTGTGATCAAAGCCACAATAAAGTCCTACTGTAATATAGCTTTGATTTAATTAACTGTACAACAAATAACTTGATCTGTACAGTCAAATCTTCAGAAACATCCCTTGATGGTTATTTCCAGCACATTCACTTCAACAAATCCCCATCAAACCACTGTTATATGATGTTATTATACCCTGAAACCAGATTGCACCCAAAGCTTGGGCAGGTTTGCATTGATCACATACCATAAATTTGATAACCGTAACCAGGTCAATGAATGACCAGGTGGAATGTCGTTGTTAAACAAAAACCATGAGCTCATTTCCCAAAGGTTTACTTGGGTTCGCTTTTTTGCTATCAGAGCAATTGCAAAATACTGCTTACCAGACTAAAACTACATTTGTTTAGAGCCTGAAAAGAAAATAAATTCATTCTGTTATTAATTAATAGAATAATATAACAGGAATTAATCAATCTAGCATTGAATTATGACTTTTTAGATGTCTTTTAGAATGTTTGGTAAGGGAAAACAGCATTTAGTTTACTTTTAACACACACTTATATATATATATATATATATATATATATATATATATATATATATATATATATATATATATATATATATATATCCCAAGTGCTGTTTACCAGATGAAGGACGTTTTCAGAGTATTCTATTAAATATTGTTTTCTTATGGAAAAAGTATTGTTTTTTAGTTATCATCAAGTCATCATAGCAAAGACTAAAGAAATTACATCTAAAAAGATATTTGTTGTTACATTTATTAGATTTTAAATGTACGGTTAATAATTTTGCCTTCAATTGTATATAGCCTACACGTACTGTACTATTGTATACTGTAGTCTTTGTTTACCCTATGAACTTAATAAGTAATATTTACATTAAATCATTTAGCATTTCTTTTCCCAATTTACTTACAAACGAGTTCACATTCACGCCATCAATTTGAAATTTAAAGCAAACACAATGAGTTTGTTATAATTTATGTCTATTACTGTTTTGTCTACTATTCTAGACACTTTTAATGTAGCTAATATCTATCTAATCATTTAGCAGACATTTTATTCCCAAAGCGATAACAGACTAGTTCACATTTACAGCTTTACACTATTACAAGTTGAAATTTACTGCAAACATGATGAGTTTATGTGCTATGTTTATTACAATTTTGTCTACTATTTTAGACACTTTTAATGTAGGCTAATATCTACATGAAATCATTTATCAGACGTTTTTTCACCCAAAGCAATTACAAACTCACGTTCACAGCTTTACGCCGTCACAATATGCAATTCACAGCAAGCATGATGAGTTTATTTATGTTTAATTTTTTATCTACTTTAGACAACTTTTAATGTAAGTAATGTTTACATTGAATCATTTAGCAGTTGTTTTTCCCCCAAAGCGATTAGCAACAAACTAACATTAAGTCACATTCACATTGTCATCACTGGTTGAAATTTACAGCAAACCTGATGAGCTTATGTGATAATTTATGTTTATTAATGTTTTGTCTTCTCTTTTAGACATAATGTAGCTAATATACATAATCATTTAGCAGATGTTTTATTCCCAAAGCCATTACATACTAGTTCACATACAGTACACAGCTATACACTATCACAAGTTGAAATTGACAACAAACACAGTGAGTTTATGTGATCATTTGTTTTATTTAGACACTTTAATGTAGGCTAAGTAGCTAATATCAACACTGAATCATTTCCCTGAAAAAAAGCTTAAACTAAATGGTCAACCAGCCTGGTTTAGAGGGGTTTTGGCCTTTTCCAGGCTGGTCTTAGCTGGTCAGGTTGGGAGATGACCAGCTTAAACCAGCTTGACCAGCCTAGCTAGGCTGTGAGTCCAGCCAAAACTAGCTATCAAGTTGTAGCTGGTCAAGTTGTAGCTGGTCAGCCAATAAATGGCCAAAACCCCTCTAAAACCAGGTCTTTCACATTTACAGCTATACGCCATTAAAAGTTGAAATTTACAGCAAACATGATGAGTTTGTGTGATAATATGTTTATTGCCGTTTTGACACTTTTAATATAGGCTAATATCTACATTTAAATAATTTATCAGACGTTTTTTTTTTTACTCAAAGCAATTACAAACTCATTCACATCTAAACGCCATCACAATATGAAATTTACAACAAACATGATGAGTTTATTTATGTTTATTGTTTCTACTTTAGACAACTTTTAATGTAAGTAATGTTTACATTGAATCATATGGCAGTTGTTTTCCCCCCAAAGCGATTAGCTACAAAAGTTAGGTCACATTCACAGCGCCATCACAAGTTGAAATTTACAGCAAACTTGATGAGCTAATGTGATCATTTATGCTTATTACTGTTTTGTCTACTTGTTTAGACACTTTTAATTAAGCTAATATCTCATTAAGCAGATGTTTTATTCCCAAAGCCATTACAAACTAGTCTAGTTCACATTCACAGGTTCGCCATCACAAGTTCAGGTTCGAAATTCACAACAAACATTGTGAGTTCATGTGATAATTTATATTTATTACTGTTTTATTTACTATTCTAGACACTTTCAATGTAGGCTAAGTAGCTAATATCAACACTGAATCATTTTCCTTGCAGCATAAAAACAGCTTAAACCAGCCTTGGTTTTAGCTGGTCGACCAGCCTGGTTTTAAAGGGGTTTTGGCCATTCCTAGCTAGTCAGGCTGGGAGATGACCAGCTAAAAGCAGCTTGACCAGCCTTGCCAGGCTGCTAGCCCAGCCAAAACCAGCTATGTCTAGCTTAAACCAGGTTGGTCAAGTTGGTTTTAGCTGATTATTTTCAGACCAGCCTGAAAATGGCTAAAAACCCCTCTAAAACCAGGCTGGTTGACCAGCTAAAGCTAGCCAACCAGCTCAGGCTGGTATAAGCAGTTTTTTTCCCCACAAGCGATTACAAACTTTCACATTCACAGTTATACGCCATTACAAGTTGAAATTTACAGCAACCATGATGCGTTTGTGTGATAAAATATATTTATTACGGTTTTGGCTACTATTTTAGACACGTTTAATTTAAGTAATATCTATATAATCATTTAGCAGACATTTTATTCCGAAAGCGATTACAAGCTAGTTCACATTCACAGCTATACACCATTACAAGTTAAAATTTACAGCAACATGATGAGTTTATGTGATAATTTATGTTTATGACTCTTTTGTCTACGATTTTAGACAGTTTTAATGTGTGAAACATTTCATTCTGAACAGCCATGTTTACAGGAATCAGTTGATCATAGGCTGGCTCACTCTCAGGCGTTCAACCAATCAGCTCCGGCTGTGTGTGTAAGGCGTGCTCCAGTTGGCTGAGAGAGCTGTACCGTTGAAGAAACTCACACACTTTTTTTGTTAGTTCACAACAGCTGAGAGTCAAACAGGTGAACGACTGCAATTCCTGTCAAACAGGTAAGACTAAATCTACTTTCAACACAATTTCGAGTCTCTTATAGTGCATTATAAGCGTTGTTGATCAAATAAAAAGGCTGAAAACGTAAAGTAAACTGACATCCGTAATTCAAATGCAGGTTACTACAGTACATCGTTGCACTATTTAATTTATAATGAGGTAAAGTTGGTTTTATATTCGCTCATTCGTTCATTTCTGAACAATGACAACTTGTGACACGGTCTCTATATTGTTTATTACGCTACTTTGAATATTCGGTCTAAAATCACATGTTAATATGACTTCAAAACAACCCTATTTGTACTTTGACAGTCAATCGCTGCTAATATGATTTCACTATTTAGATATCTGTTAAGATTTCTTTTCTAAAATGATATTATTAAGGTGAAACTCTGAATGTGCGAATATTAAACTAGCTTTACCTCAATGGCAACAACTTACCTGTAAATGTCAGCAGTTCCTGTGTTGACAGATATCAAATGTCACTTCACATAAACTTTAAAGACGATGACAGTATTATTTCTTGTGCTTGTTTGTAAAACACCTTATCTTTTAGATTGAAATGTATGTAGAAACTAGTGTAACCTAATATTAGCATCTAAGTTTGGTCGTTTGAAGTTTCAAATTACCATCTTTACTATGAAATTTATGATACATGTTATTTTAATAATGATTTTGTTCTGTCCTATACACCAAACAACAACATATCATTTTCAGTGCTTGAGTTTTAACATATTGTAATTATACATTGCTGAAAGACTAAATTGTATTATTATGTTAATATTATTTATTTATAAGTCATGTGCTGCAGACCAGAAAAATTATGTTTTTATTTTAAAAAGCTGTGATTGAAAGCATAATACGCTATGGATTTACTGTGTGGTATGGAAACATTACAGTTCAATCTAAGCTAAGCTTGGAGGGCTGGTGAAGACAGCCATGAGAATCATATGGAAAAGGGAATGTCGATCGTTACAATCTCTCTATGAGCAATCAGTTCAGGACGAAGCTATTAAAATATTCGCTGACCCCTCGTACAGTTTGTTTTGTGAGTTACTGCCTTCGGGTTGTGGATACAGGCTGCCTGTGTGCAGATATAATTGTTTTAAGAAATCTTTTTTTACCTACATCAAGTAGAATTTTAAATATGTAATATGTTAATGATTGAATGTTTGTGTTGATTTGGGTTTTTAGATGTCTGTTTCTGTTCAGTGTATGCAAATGTGGGCCTAGAGTCCAAGACAAATTTCCCCATTGGGGACTATAAAACGTAAACGACAGCAACTTTGTAAAGGAGATCTCGGTCTCAATATTGTTTTTTTTTTTACCTGGTTAAATAAAGAAACATAAATAAATAAATAATTCTACTGTATATACATTATTATTGAATTATTGCTAAACCATTAATTCAGATTTCAAGTTTTTAGAGTATATATGTATATAAACTCTCTAAAAACTTGGTCGTTAAGCCGAATATGGACAAATGCAACCAGGGGCGTCGCTAGACCCTATTTACTGGGGCACGTGCCCCAGTAAAAATAACCAGTGCCCCAGTAAATGCGTTTAGTTAGTTTACTTTATATTATATTATATTATATTATATTATATTATATTATATTATATTATATTATATTATATTTAGAATAAAGACGTTATTCTCTCTGTACATCTAAATAAAATTCATGCAAAAGTTTTCTTAAAAGATTTTATATTACTCCAGTTGTGTCTTTACATTGGATTAATTTCTGTTATTTATTTAGAATAATAATTGTATAATAATAATACTTGATGATAATAATAATAAAACATTTATTTAGATATAATATTATTATTTTAATTTATAAGATTCAGTGTACGGTTGAGGGGGCCCGTACCCCAGTAGAGTTTTATGTCTAGCAACACCCCTGAATGCAACCATTAGGTTAAAAAATGTCATTTAAAATCCATATTTTATCCAATGTTGGGTTAAGACAGCCCAAATATAGTTTAGAGTGTAGTTATTACAGCTAATTTGCACTAACCTGTTAGCCAAGATATCATCAACTTATACTTTACTCGTGTGTTTTTTGTGTGTGAACTTTTTATGGCAAGAGAGAAAATATTGTAAACTTTTTTGGGGGATTTTCTATCTCCGTCTCCTACTTATACATGAGTAAATTCAGCTGTGTGACTTTAGGCATGAGTTTTTATTTAACCAATGAAGGTGAAAGCATGTTTACTGTGGTTTTTCAGCCTTCAGAGCCTATAACCAATACCTCCTATAACCAAGGGCTGATCATAAATCCTTCCACTGTGTGACGTTGTTATATGGGCAGTGTGTGTATGAATGATGGTGGATATATGGAATTATGCAAACAGAGAGGTTTGCTGCTTTCATGTGTACTTTGCAGGTGGAATTGGACTATGTGTGTTTATTTTTAGTAAATGATTGGCCGGGACAGGCTGATGAATGGTCTTCATATCACAGACCACATATTTCACATTTTTCCGTCTCGTTTTGTCACATTGAGCTTGCTGAACTTTGTGTAACTTGTGCAGCTATGTGGAAAATCAGTTGTTTATGACATAAAATTATATGTTCGGGATCATTACAGTAAAATATACAGCCGCAGAATCATGCGACAGGCCAATCAGAATGAAGTATTCGTAGGAGACCAGTAATAAAAAAAGGTTAAACATTAGTTGTACATCTTGTAACTAATATACATCCATCAATTAACTTTTTTTAATTCACTTAAAATAAAATAAACACTAATACATTGTTCTTTTGTACATAGTTTTTCTTATATTTATATTT
>NC_079457.1:6312479-6374979 GCF_903798145.1 Danio aesculapii
TCATCAGACCTCCATCAGTCAGAACAAATCTCAGGGTAAACACCAAAACAAGAAACATCTACGGCAGTGGTTTTTAACCTGTGGACCACCATCTGTTATCAATGGAAGTAACATTGTTAATATATGTAAAAATAGCCATGTTTCCATCCAAAGATTCAAATTAAACATGCAAAACTAGAATATCGCATAAAAATTTGTGAATAAAGCATCGTTTTCATCCTATGAGTCAAAGAGAACAAAATCATACCTTTCTCAAAAACTGGCTCCAAATATCAGAGGTTTGGTGGTGGGAGAAGGCACTGTGGGCCTTTTTTCTTCTATAATAAATGAGTTGCGCCTCAGAAGATGAAATGCAATGAACACTTGGTGGCTTTTAAAGGCGTGAGACACTCTTTGGGAGCGCAGATGCTCAAGACAGTTCTGAAGAAATAACAATAATACTGAACCAATGTGAATGACTGAACTACTCCATTTTTTATTATCGGATAAAAGGTTAACCTACTAATTTGTGTGCATAAAGTTTTAATGCACATCTTCAAAATTCATGCACATATTGGTGTTTCCATTATGCATTTCTTTGTGAGATACTCCAAAACGCTTATAAAAATAGGTGGATGGAGGAAATGAATAATAAATTGTTGCTATGCGTTCAATGTTCACTGCTAATTAGTAATTGTGTGATTAGTTGTAATTGTGACCAATTAGTTTGTGGCGGAGTAAAATAAAAACCCACCAAAAGTAGTAGATCAAAAATAGGGGGTACATTTAAAAATTGCAACGGGCCAGGGAAACATAATTGATTAGTTTCAAGATTTCACACTTGGAAATTGCTTGATGCTATTAGCAGGTTTGGCATGCTGTCCTGGCAGAGAACCCTGAGCTCGAAGTTAATTGAGCACAGGGATCCTGCCAGGTCTTTTAGCATGTAAGGGGGTTCGAGATCAGGTAGGTCTCAAGAGCTCCTCCTAGTAAAGAAGGAAAAGGAGGAGATGGGGAGGAAAGGGGGGATTCTTCCAAAACAAAGATAGGGCAATAGGGTGAAATCTGTCTATTTACAGTAGGCTTGGATCAACTTTACTAAGTGTGACATGAATTCAAAAAGATTGGGAACCACTGACCTACAGATGTACTGAAATACATAGAGAAATAGCTTGGGATGTTTCAATAATAGCCTATAAATGTTCTCTTTCAGAGTTCTCTGCCCTGGAAGGTCAAGTCAAAGGGATTGGTAAAGATGGTAAACCTCCTCAGAAGTACCTTGTGCCAACCCCATTGCTCCTTGCCAGTGGGAATGGCAAGATAGTCAAACCTGTGGTAAAGGCTCCCGTAGAAGCACCTGTGGGATTTATTGATGCACCCGATGGGTTCAGATCAAGCCCTGACCATCAACAACATGGACGGATAGTTTTAGAAGATGCTCCTGTAAAAGTAGCACCAAGCATTGGACTGTTAAGTGATGTGGTGGACTTGCCACCTTCTTTCATACCTGAACCTCCAGTTAAAACAGGTTTGTGTAATGAAACCAAAGCCAAAGATGGTTCTTCAGAGAGTTTAATTGTCAAACCCCAGCTGAAGGTGGAAAAGGTTTCCTCAGAGGTGCCACTGGAATTTATTCCTCCACCTTCAGACTTCATGGACAAACCACCGGATTGGCCGCCACCACCCATTTACGATGAACCCCCAGAATGGATTCCCGAACTCCCCAATGTGGAGCCACATACTTCTGCTGAATCCGTCAAGCCAACGGAGGTGACCAAATCACAAACTGTAGACCCAGAAACATCAAAAGTCTCATTATCCCACAATGATATTGAAAATCTACGCAAGAAGGCCTCCTTTAAGAAAGCACCACACTTGGCACCGATAATGGTTGCACAGCATTCTTCTGTAGACAAACCGATGACGCCTTCACCATCATCTGAACACATTCCTGCTTTACCAAAAGACTACAATGACTCTAAAAGCCCGCCTGCGGTAGCACCCAAACCCAAGAAACTCCCATCCAATATCATCCTCAAAAGTCACAAAGACACTGGGACGACCCATTCATTACTACCGCAAAATGAACGCAGTCAAATGGATCCGCAGAAAATCCGAATGGAGGCTTTGATGAAACTAGGCCTGCTGAAGAATGAAGAGGTTGAAACAGGTCCTATTGGTGTCTCTCCCTCTCATTCCCCAACATTCAAAGCTAAATCTCATCCACAGTCACCCGGTTACCCGACAGCACCTGTAGAAACTGTTCAAGAACCATCTAGACTTTCAGAAAGTCCAGTGGACGTGCAGCAACCTACAGAAGCTATAAAGCACCAAGATGTAAAAAGCAGAGAAGGTTCTTTTAAAAAGCAGGCAGTAACGTCCTTCCAGATCAAATCGGCATCCTTGGACCGTGCAGCGATTCCTCCACAGACATCAAATCCAGACAGGACCAATGTTGAGTTGTCACCAGGCCAGTTACGAAGAAGTCGAGCTGGACCTTCTTCTTTAGGGAGTGCAAAGGAGTTTAGTATCAGCCATTTGGCTGAAGAGTCACACAAGTTGCTTCATGGAGCTGCAGTCCAGCACAGCAATGAACCCCAAAAGTTGCCTCGCCACAACGGAATAAGCGTTATGATTTCCCCAAATGGTAAAAATGGGGAGAATCGAAGGGAAGCCTTGAAGAAACTGGGATTACTGAGGGACTAATGGAGCGGCAGCCTTTGTGGTCTTAAATGATGTGGTCTTTGGAATCAATTGTAATGTTGTTTTTATTGTGGGCCTGGTGGTCGGATTGTATCCTTAAAGAATTAATTCACCCAAAAATCAATAATCTGTTTTTAGATAGTCATCGCCATGTTGTTCCAATCTTCTGAGACCTTCATTCAGCTTTGATGAATTGATGGGACGTTTGGATCATTTTACTGACTCAGACTTTTGAGTCTATCTATTTATCGAGATGAGCGAAGCTTTTTTTGAGTCATTTCATTCAATTTGCCAAAATAACTTAATGTTATGAGATGCCTCCAAGCACATCAACAACTCGCCCAAATGTTGCTCACACTACAAACAAGTCATAAATAAAATGCTACTATACAATGCAATGAAAAAATTCCTTCATTGTTTACCTGGTGTTTTATCTATGATTAGCTCTGCCTACCTCTTCTGGCAAATCTTTAATTTTGAGTCATTCATTCACCTGACACTGACAGTTGCATAAGCTTAACCAATGTGTACAGTCTGAGACTGAAACCCCCATGATTAGTTCACCTTTTGAGTATTTTGGATTTTGAGTCGTTCGTTCATCACGAGACAGCATGTAAAGAGATGACTCAAAACCGAAGACTCAAGAAATGAACAGATCGAATCTTTTTCAGCCTCTGACTGCATATGATTGGTTTCTGTCTTTCACATGATGTGCAAAACACCTTCACTAGTGTGCACATAGACTGTTTTTGGTTCCTTTTTTGGACTTTGAACATCTCTGGACTGGTGCTTTTCATGAAGGGTCAGAGAGCTCGTGGATTTAATGTATCTTAATTTGTGTTACGATGATAAATGAAGGTTTCAGTGGATTGGAATGACATGAGGGTGGCTAATTAACAGAATTTTTATTTTTGCGTGAACTGATCTTTTAATCTCTGATTGCACATTTAATGCAATGGAAAACATGTGTAAATTAATTTGGCATTGCTACATCCACATGAATCCAAAAATATCTGTTTTTAAACGTTCACATTTTACTCATTATCTAAACGATGCTTATGTAAACGAGCTATCAACACTAGTGCAACAAACAACAAACCCATGGCAGGACCATGTTGACTTATCGTCGGTCAGTTACGAAAGAGTTGAGCTTGACCTTCACCTGTAGGCAGTCCAAATGACTTTAGTATCAGACATCAGGATACAAAGTCAACTAAACGCTGCTGTTATTCAGCCTCACAACGATGCCCAAAACTTGCCTCAGCCCAAAGGAATAAGCTTGATTATCTCCCCACAATCTCATTACTGAAGGACTAGTGGAGTTACCTTTCTCTGGGTACTTAATTGACAATTATTTTTGGATGGAAATAATACAGACTTTGACTCTGTTTGCGATGCGTTTCTTTTCGGCTTGGTGGTCGATTTGCATCCTTCACTACCTGTCACATTTTCCAAAGGTTTTCCAATCTAAACTACTGCTACAAGCTATAAACCCAGACTGGACCCATGTTGAGTTGTTGCCAGGTCAGTTTCGAAAGCTCAAACTCCTATTTATAGGGAGCGCAGAGGACTTTGGTATCAACCGTCAGACTAATGAGTGTCGACTCAATCACTGGATGCTGCTGTGGTTCAGCTGGACAAAAATACACACAAAAAAACAGTACAAGTGTGATGATCTCCCTGCACAGTAAAATGGACAGAACCAAAGAGAAACAATGAAGAGACTGTGATTACAGAGGGAGTATTTTGTTGAAGCCTCTCTTTGGGTTCTTAATTCACGAATTATTCTGGGTTTTTGGAGTAAGATTTTTGCAATATATTGGAGCATTGATCTTTGGGGAAAGATCAAAAGCTGACAAAGTCATACATTATATTGACTTTGGTTTTGGCTTTGTAGTCAATTTGCTTCCCCTTACTGCCTTAAGTAAATGGCACAATGTATAATATACAATAGGCACTTTCTTGTCAATTAATTTGGTAAGACTACATTCCCCATGACTTCAGATTCATTTGGAAATGTTACTGTTATTTCTTAATGCTGTCCTACCATGTATTGTCCAAAACATGTTGTGTAAAAGAGCACCACAAACACACAAAAAACAGAACAGGGCCCATGTTGACTTGTAACCAGGTTAGTTAAAAAGGTAGTTGAGATTGATCTGTAATTTATCTAGAATTTTTTAAATGTACCAGTAGTGAGCAAGTGAGAATATAGACTGGCAGACATACAAAAACATCAGATCTAATGTAATGTAATTCATATAGCGCATTTATCACGTATGGCCATACACCCAAAGCACTTCACAATCATGAGGGGGCTCTCTCCACATCACCATCGCTCTGCAGCATCCACTTGGATGATTGGCAGCCACAGGACAATGGCGCGAGTGAGCTCACCACACACCAGCTATTGGTGGAGTGAAGAGACAGTGATAGAGCCTACTTAGTGGATGGGGATGATTGGAAGGCCATGGTGGGTAAGGGCTAATGGAGGATATTTGGCCACCCCTACTCTTTACGAGAAGAGCCATTGGATTTGTAATGACCACAGAGAGTCAGGACCTCGGTTTAACGTCTCATCCGAAAGATGGTCTATACATCCATGGACAGTATAGAGTCCTCTTCCATTTACTGGGGCATTAGGACTCACACAGACCACAGGTTGAGCGCCCCTGCTGGTCTCACTAACACAGCTTCCAACAGCACTCTAGTTTTCCCAGGTGGACACCCATCCAGGTACTGACCAGGCTCAGCCCTGCTTAGCTTCAGTGAGTAACCGGTCTCGGGCTGCAGGGTGATATGGCTATGATCTGGGTAAACCTTCCTTGTATTTTGATGAAAAGCAATCTGAAGCATGTACTGTATGCAAACTGACATTAATCTAAAAATGAAGACTATACAAAGCAACTGCTGTACAATTTTATCCACCATTTTACCTGAACTGGTCATGTCTAAAATGCATCGTTTTCAAAAGCCACCATTTTCACAGTCCGTTTTGCATTTTCAAAGTCATCCACTTTTCTAAAAGATCATTTTTTTACTAACATGGATGGAAAGCTAAAATGGAGCGAAAATTTTGCATATTTTTAACGAATACAAAAGTATGAAGATGGGCTGAGGAATGTATTTATAGTGCAGCCTTTGTCTGAATGCTTAATTCACTGTTAATTTTAGGTATTTGTAGAGTTAGCATGGAAAGGATGAATGCTAACAAGGTGTCACATCATATTGGCTTAATAATCTTAAACGACACTGACTTTGGCTTCATTTGTGATGCTTTTGTTTTTGGGTTAGTGGTTCATTTGCACCCTTTACCTGATTATGTAATTGATGTAATTTTGTTCATTTGAAAATGGTGTTGTTCTCCGTTCACACAGTAAACTATCCAAACCAATTATTGTATTACTAATAAGAATTATGAGTCCATTTTCTGCACAAATGTAAAGATTGTATGACTTAACACTGATGTTATCTTGCTGTTCACTTTAGAAATGTTATCTTTACTATCAAACAGCACCATGAAAAAAGATTAGCATTTTAACTGTGTCACAAGACTGTGTCATCATTTTCAAATACCACAGCAGGCACAGGACATCATCATGACGTCAGATTGACATTGTACCCAAACGTTGTGGGGACGTTGCATTTTGTCTGGAAATCAAAATCAGGTTGACGCCAGAATCCAACCCCAGGCAGATGTCAGTGTCCAATGCCCAACCTAAAATCAACCAAATATCAACGCCTAATGATGTTACAGCTTGATGTGCGGACAATACCACTATGACGTCTATTAGACATTGAATTTTGGGTGCCATAACTGATGAATAAATGTCAGCATTTAAAGTCAACATGACGTTGGTTTACGAAGGCTCGATGTTGGGCATTTTTTGGTCACTTTTCAACACAACCTAAAATCAACCAAATATCAATGTCATTTGATGTTGTTATTGGTCGTCAAAATAACATTGTCCTTAGACGCTGGCTAGACATTGAATTTTGGTCAACTGACATCACAACCTAAATCTAATCTAATATTTACGTGTTATGATGTTGTGTGCCTGCTGGACCTGTTAATGGGCAGTTTCCCAGAAATGGGTTGCGGCTGAAAGGGCATCTGCTATGTAAAACATGCCGGAATAGTTAGCGGTTCATTCCGCTGTGGTGACCCCTGATAAATAAGAGACTAAGCCGAAGGAAAATTAATGTTAAAGGGCATTTTTAAGCCTATATAAATGGGAAAACATCTTCAACAACTCTGCGTTTTTATATTTATCCTGATTAATGAATATATAGAGCAAGAAATGTACATGTAAATGGATTGTATTGTAGCGTTAATTAAATTATGCTTTCCACATCACTGTCTGTGTTACAATATGTAAATATAGTTTTCAGTATTTTCTTTTAAAAATAGATTCATCACATTCCCACTAAACAAATATTTAATTACATAACCTGATGATTTGCTTTCCAATGACTCAAATCTTACCGCGATGTAGAAACACAGGCCTGTAGCCAGCCTGGTGAAAAGGGTAAATTCTTTTTTTGGACCTTTTTGCGGTTATAGGCCTCATTTAGGCTACTTTTTAATTATGTGTATTAAATACTGCATTTTAGTGACATTTTAAGCACTATTTTAGCTGAAGTAGATTGTCAGATGGTAATCATAACCAAAAAAAAACCTACATTTGAAAATTCATGGAAAATACAATAGCCAAAATAGTATTCAAATTTATTGTAATATCAGTCGCTTTTTGGTGCTTCACACATTTTCATTGGTCATTTTTTGTTTCAAGAATAGAATAAAAGTCACTTGTACAATG
This sequence comes from Danio aesculapii, assembly GCF_903798145.1. Classification (NCBI taxonomy): domain Eukaryota; kingdom Metazoa; phylum Chordata; class Actinopteri; order Cypriniformes; family Danionidae; genus Danio; species Danio aesculapii. The sequence continues at coordinate 6,319,982 of NC_079457.1, forward strand.
TTTTTTTTTAATATTTAAAAACAGTGTAGCAGTGAAAGATGACTTCACTTACATCAGATTGTATGTTTTTTGTTTTGTATTTTGCACAGCTGGATGTTGAACTCATGAAAAAATTGATTAGCTGAAGTCACACCGAAGCAACACTCAACAGAGGATTCCACTTGGTCTTTAAACCTTTTTCGATGGATTATTTTCACTATTTATGATGGTGGAGCAGTCAAAATAGAACAAACGAGCTCAAGTACGGGAGAAATTCTGGACTTTTGTCAGTGAGGGGTGGGTCTGTTGAACCACCCGAACCCCCCCTGGCTGTGGGCGTGAAACATGTATGATTTTGTTGAAAAGTGCTGTTCAAAACATTTCAGAAAAAAGTTATTCTGTTAATAGAATGTGTTCTGAAAAAGAATTCAACTGTTTATAAATCGTTCGATTTGGAATACGCTGGAAAGATCAGACATCTATTTGAAAATTTGAATCTGTGGAACGTGTTGAGTTCGTTGCTCTTGTCCCTGACGCACAAATACCGCTCCATGTTTTTCTTGTCAACAGAGTCTTGCTGAGGTGACATTCTGAGAGTGCCTTGCATAACATCAGCTGCTTCAATCAGACCAGAAACTCGTCCAACCTGATTCGAAGCAGCAGGGTTTAGTAATCTAGAGTTAATGGCCTGTTTTCATTGTCATCAACCATTTGAGCCTGCAAAAACTTGTCGAGATTTTCGTGCTTCGTCACGCTCAATAATTTGCCGCGCTTTTTTATTCGAACGCATACTCTGAAGTAAATGTACAAAGGCTGTCACTTGAACGGTACCCCTCCAAAACGTATATTTTTGTACTTAAACGGTACGTATTATTATCAAAATGTTAATATTGACACCTAAAATGTATATATTCGTGCCTAAAGAGTCATATTTTATAACTAACAGTATAAAAATGTGCCTTTTGAAAGTGTACGACGTCATTGACACTTCTTAAAGATATTAAGAGTACAAGTGCAGAAGTTATTGTGCTTTTTATGTTAATAATGTGACCAATAGACACGATATGAGTCATCAAAAGTTCTGTCAGACTCTCTGGAATGCCTGCAGATAAATTTGCATTAAAGAGTGAAAGATCCGTCAAATCACTTGCTTCAGTTCCCATCTGACATGAGAGCTGATTAAACACGCCCAAAATATTTCACATGTGCGCATTCTGTGTTTTAACCAACTTGTATGACTAGATCTACTTGTGCAGATTTCATAGCTTAAGTTCACTCATGTATTTTGTAATTTAACACGAGTTTATGTTATGATTACAGGCAAAACTTTCCATATTTATTCAATAATGATGTCACGGCTGGTGTTATGACTGCTGTTTCTCGATCCCATGATGCCCTCTAGTGGAAATGTTTATGAAAGGCGTGTACTAGAAAAAATGCTGGGTTGCATGAACACAACACTGGGTCAAATGTTGACAAACCCTACATTCATTCATTCATTCATTTATTTTCTTTTCAGCTTAGTCCCTTTATTAATCTGAGGTCACCACAGTGGAATTAACCGCCAACTTATTCAGTATGTTTTATGCAGCAGATGCCCTTCCAGTCGCACCCCAACACTGGGAAACATCCATACACACTCATTCACACTACTACGGCCAATTTAGCTTACCCAATTCACCTATACTGCATGTCTTTGGACTTCTGGGGGAAAGCGGAGCACCCTGAGGAAACCCACACTAACACGGGGAGACAAACCCTACTTTGAATTATAATTTTTTTCAATTGAATTTAAATGACTTTTTAGCCCAATGGTTGGGTTAAAACAACCCAGTATTTTCTTTTAGAGTGTATGCAGTATTATGTCCCTGCATGCGTTGCTTATGGCTGAATTGTGAATCAATGATGAAATCAAGTCTTATTTAATGTGTTTAGGTGACACGGTGGCTCAGTGGTTAGCATTGTCCCCTCACCGCAAGAAGGTTGCTGATTCGAGCTCCGGCTGGGTCAGTTGGCATTTTTTGTGTGAAGTTTGCATGTTCTCCCCATGTTGGCGTGGGTTTCCTCCAGGTGCTCTGGTTTCCCCCACAGTCCAAACACGTGCTATAGGTGAACTGAATAAACTAAATTGGCATTGTGCATGTGAGTGTGTATGGGTGTTTCTTAGTACTGGGTTGCAGTTGGAAGGGCATCCGCTGTGTAAAACCTATGCTGGTATAGTTGGCGGTTCATTCCGCTGTGGTGACCTCTGATAAATAAAGAGACTAAGCTGAAGGAAAGTGAATGAATGCATTGTGTTTAAGCAAAGCAATGGTTTAAGCTTGGGTTTAATCGGTTAGTAACATGGCAGTGTCAATGCAGTGGTAAGTCACTTATTTATTGCATTGTTAACAGTGTATTTATATACACTCACCGGTCACTTTATTAGGTACACCTTACAAGTACCGGATTAGACCCCGTTTTGCCTTCAGAACTGCTTTAACCCTTCGTGGCAGCGATTCAACAAGGTACTGGAAATATTCCTCAGAGATTTTGGTCCATATTGACATGATAGCATCACGCGGTTGCTGCAGATTTGTCGCCTGCACATCCATGATGCGAATCTCCCGTTCCACTACATCCCAAATGTGCTCTATTGGATTAAGATCTGGTGACTGTGGAGGCCATTTGAGTACAGTGAACTCATTGTCATGTTCAAGAAACCAGTCTGAGATGATTCACGCTTTATGACATGGCGTGTTATCCTGCTGGAAGTAGCCATCAGAAGATGAGTACACTGTGGTCATAAAGGGATGACATGGTCAACACCAATACTCAGGTAGCCACAACTGACACAATGCTCAATTGATAGTAATGAGTCCAAAGTGTGCCAAGAAAATGTCCCCCACACCATTACACCATCACCACCAGCCTGAAGGTAAGGCAGGATGAATCCATGCTTTCATTTTGTTGACGCCTAAATCTGACCCCACCATTCAAATGTGGCAGCAGAAATCGAGACTCATCAGACCAGGCAACGTTTTTCCAATCTTTTATTGTCCAATTTTGGTAAGCCTGTGTGAATTGTAGCCTCAGTTTCCTGTTTTTAGCTGACAGGAGTGGCACCTGGTGTGGTTTTCTGCTGCTGTAGCCCATCCGCCTCAAGATTGGACATGTTGTGTGTTCAGATGCTCTTCTGCAGACCTCGGTTGTAACGAGTGGTTATTTGAGTTACTGTTGCCATTCCATCAGCTGAAACCAGTCTGGCCATTCTCCTCTGACCTCTGGGATCAACAAGGCATTTGCGCCGACAGAACTGCCGCTCACTGAACATTTTCTCCTTTTCAGACCATTCTCTGTAAACCCTAGAGATGCTTGTGCATGAAAATTTCAGTAGATCAGCAGTTTCTGAAATACTCAGACTAGCATGTCTGGCACCAACAACCATGGCATATTCAGAGTCACTTAAATTACCTTTCTTCCCCATCCTGATGCTCTGTTTGAACTGCAGCAGATCGTCTAGACCAGGGGTGGGCAAACTCAGTCCTGGAGGGCCGGTGTCCTGCACAGTTTAGCTCCAACTCTGATCAAACACACCTGCTTATAGATAGTGATCTTGAAGACACTGATTAGCATGTTCAGGTGTGTTTGAGTAGAGTTGAAGCTAAACTATGCAGGACACTGGCCCTCCAGGACCGAGTTTGCCCACCCCTGGTCTAGGCCATATCTACATGCCTAAATGCATGTAAATGCAGTTGCTGCAATGTGATTGGCCTATTAGAAATTTAACGAGAAGTTAAACAGGTGTACCTAATAAAATATATACTTTATAAATCAGCTGTTCAGAAAAAAATCTGATCATAGTGATGTGGATATGATATAAGAAAAGGAAAGTGACTAGAAAACACTTTCAGATCCTCCATCGGTTGTTGTTATTGGTGTTATTCTGCACCTGATGGTCATTATTTTAATTATCTGACAAACATCGTTTAACTGGAAGCCATTCACTTAAATAGCAGCTTGACGGTATGCAGTTTAATATATATGGACTATGCGTGAAATGAAATCAATGTCAATCACTATAGTGCTGTAGTATATTGGTTGCTCTGCCTGGTATAAAGCAGTAGCATGTAGGTTGATCCTCCTGAGGACTGGTTTGTGCAGAATCCTCTCTGTGCCCTTGAGCGAGACACCTCAGGTTATCCAGCAGAACTGTCCTTGTGAAACTGTAGTCACTTTGGATAAAAGCCTGAGCTTGATGAGTAGGTAGAAATTAAATAGCCGCAGGAGGCCCAGATGGCCGGTTTCTAGGGGTCAGAGCTGTTTCCCGCCTCTTCAGTGATAAATGAAGGGAAAGCAACACGTCAGTTGGGTTTTGTTTTTCTGAATTGCTGCTGTTCCTTAATCAAAATGCAGAAGCAGCAGTGGTGAATTTAATCTGAAGAGGGCGCCATTGAGCACAGACATTGCTATAGCACTGCGTTTAGCATTTAAAGTGCAAAATCTAAAACTAACCATATGATTTTGTTAGCTCACATTGCTAGTATTGCGCTGAACAATTCTTCTGTGCATGTGATTTAAAAAAAGCCCTTGTAATCTAAAATTAAAATCAGTAAATGCAGTACCTGTTTGTCATTAATTAATTCATTTTCTTTTCGGCTTATTCTGGGGACGCCACAGCGGAATGAACCGCCAACTTATCCAGCATAAGATTTTACTCAGCAGATGCCCTTCCAGCTGCAACCCATCACTGGGAAACGTACCTGTTTGTTTTCAGTTAAGTTCTCAGATTATGTCAAGCTGCGGTCACACTTGACTTTTCTTCCCATAGACTTCCATTCATACGCACGTGAATGCGTCAGACCGGAAACGCAAGGTCATGCGTCAAGTTTCGCAGGTTGCTGTGGTGCAAAGTTCATGCTTGGTGAACTCTGACCTGCGAAATCGCATCACTTGACTGCGTGAGACCAATCGAGGATCAAAACATGACCTCTCTGGATTGAAATGTAAAACATGGAGTAATCGCTGGCTTTTTTTAATGTCTAATCATCTTGTTTAATCCCGCCCCTTTTCGCAGTGCCGTACGACAGAATTTCGCACACACAAAGCCCAATGTGACCGCAGCTTCAGTCTGAGGTATTGGGTGTGGCATATTTAACCACGCCCCTCCACTGTCAGTTTTGACACCAAACAGAAATTGTGAGAAGGCGGAGACTGTTAGATTGTATTAGGTGAGTTCGACATGAAGCACAGCTGCAGACGGTGATCAACAAGATTAGCCGAGCGCAGGCGGGGGTGGAGTTGAAAACGGAGCCGTCATGACCGATCACATGGAGTGATCAACTGTTTAATTATTTATTGCAATAACAACAAAAGATTTACAGTACAAATAAATCAGAATACAGCCTCTACAAACTATAGCTCATTTATAAATAATACGGGAATTATGAATTAAATTTAAGTAGCCTATATAACAAACGCATGAGAAATAAAGGGAAAACGAGAGGGCACATAAAAAAGGAAATAAATATTCATGAATAGGCCTATTTTGGATAATAAAAGCATTTTTAAAAAAGCACTTCAATAAAAAAGATAAAAAAAAAAGGATTAAAATAAATGAGCTACACTAAGTAGAAATTTCCCAGAAAAAGCAAGGTACATCAATGTCACTTTTAACATTTCTGCATAATCGGCTTGAAAGGAAATCAAATATTTTAGAATTATATATTTTTATATTTAATTTTTTATTTTTTTGTTAAGAAATCTTTATAGGCAACGAAGTGGCGCAGGAGGTAGTGCTGTCGCCTCACAGCAAGAAGGTCGCTGGTTCAAGCCTTGGCTGGGTCAGTTGGCGTTTCTGTGTGGAGTTTGCATGTTCTCCCTGCGTTCGCGTGGGTTTCTTCTGGGTGCTCCGGTTTCCCCCACAGTCCAAAGACATGCAGTACAGGTGAATTGGGTAAGCTAAATTGTCCGTAGTGTATGAATGTGAATGAGAGTGTATGGGTGTTTCCCAAAGATGGGTTGTGGCTGGAAGGGCATCCGTTGAGTAAAACATATGCTGGATAAGTTGGCGGTTTATTCCGCTGTGTTAATAAAGGGACTAAGCCAAAAAGAAAATGAATGAATGAATGAAGAAACCTTTATAGGGGTGTCAGGATCAATGATGATAATTATTTTATTACGAGTCTGTAAAACTTATTTGAGTAATATTTAGGTTATTTACTGAAATCAATCATTTATGGAGCTTAATGCAGTAAATAGTCTGTATAAAAAAAAGGTCAAATAAACCAATGCAATTTGGTCATTATGAACAAATTGTTTAACAAAAGAGGATTACTGCAGTAAAATATTTGTAGTCTTTTAATAAGCATGATGTATACGAGATAGAGAGGGTATGAAAAGTGGATTGTTTGTTTTGAAATTTGTGAGAGGGAATTTGTCCAATAATAAACCCGAAACACACGTGGTTGTTGTCATGCGGTGAGTCCAGCCAATCGTGTAATATCGGTGTCGTCATCGCAGCTCCTGCAGTCGCTCTTCTGATGATGCACCAGCTGAATCAATCGTCGCATCTAGAAGCCCTGTCGCGGTACTTTGATGCCGCATGTGACAGTCACGTGGCGTCCACGTAGCATCAATCTGGACAAAGTTTCTAACCAGCATGCACCACTTCAAGACAGATTTCGATCGATCTGCGCATCGTTGCATGAAGTCGAACGCACCTAATAACCTCCCCAAACCCTTTTCTCTATCTTTCTGAATAGAATGCCTACTCTACATCCAATCAGTTCGCAGCATTAAAAAAACAAGCCCACTGTTTGCTCTTTTAATATTCAGTTTTTCTAGGAACTGCATCACAATAAAGAAAAAAAAAGTAGCAACCAGCTCATAAGAGACTATGTCTGCATCCGAAATTGCACATTTCCATACTATATAGTATGCTAAAAACAGTATGCTAGCTGAGTAGTATATATGAATTCATAGAATTCGAAAAACAGTATGAGAGAAGTACCCGGATGACCTACTACTTCTGGTAAGATTCTACAGGCTGATTTATACTTCTGCATCAAGCGCACGCGTATGCTCTGGCGCAGCCAACGCGTGGACGCATAGCCCTCACCATGGCCTTAGGCGACGCTGACGCGCACCTCTCAAAAAATGTAACTACACGTCGCAACGACGCGTAGGACAAGCTCTGTGATTGGTCAGCTTGGTAGCGCAGAAGAGTGTAGGCGGAGGTGAGAGCCATGCAAGCTCAATGGAGCGAGTGTTTACAAGTGTGAAGTCCCGTGAAGAAGCTCCAGATGGAGACTGTAGTTTTGTGTTTACCTTAAAGTTGTTGCACATCCGCCGGTTCCCGCCTCAAAATGAGCGAGTTTGCGCCACTTCTACATTAAGGTAGCGTTCAGAAAAAACAAAACATCAGTGAAAAAACTCGACATAGAGGAACATAAACACCTACTGCCAGCTAGCATTTAGAAAGTGTTATAGCAGAGCAACACAAACAGCACACAGAAGTATAAATGCACGGCTACGTACACTGCATGTGCTGTGGGTCACATCGATCACTCAATGCAGAAGTATAAACCAGGCTTTAAGTGCACATTCGATGGACTACGCTATCCCATGATGCCCTGCGAGAGAGTTCATTAATGGGAGTGATGCAACTGATGCGGGAAGTCACGTGATGATGACAAAATGGCGCATGTAGTACGTCCGATTTCCATTCATACTTCTTTCATTCATACTGTATAGAACATACTTTTTCTAATAGTCTAGTGGTACGTTTAAATTCAAATGCAGTATCTACTGAGCAATTTCGGACGCAGCCAGTGTCCTTTTTTTTACCCCATATCATAATGAACATATGATTGAAATGGTCCTAAAATGAGAAATAATTGTAGGGAGGTGCATGATTTTGTTCTTTGGGACCCAATTGGATTGTTGGAAGGTGGGTAAGTATGAGTAGCCTAAAAATGTTGACAGAATTCAACTCTTTAATAAAGATTTGTTTTAAATTGGTAAATACTTATTATAAAAGTGGACACTTTTATTTTACTTTAAAGGCGGAGCTTAAAAAGGGATGTAAAGACATTTTACCACCAATATCTGGATGAGGATATTCAGCATTTAGTGGGCTAAAAACTATCAAATGAAAATGTTTTGAAATAATTTACTAGTTTCTTTTTAGCTAACATACTGTAGCTGGAGAATTCGGTTAAACTTCATCATAAACAATATCTGTTAATTAACAGTTTCTGTATTTGATTCACAAGTGTTGTCCATTTATTTCAATTGTGAACTGCATTATGGGATGTTGATCTCTGCTCTGTCGACTTTTAATGTTGAATCTTCAACTCTAAAGCTTAACAGTGACTGTTGTTGGCATTTTCATTCATTCATTCATACATTCATTTTCTTTTCGGCTTGATCCCTTTATTAATCTGGTTTCGCCACAGTGGAAAGAACCACCAACTTATCCAGCATATGTTCTACGCAGCAGATGCCCTTCCAGCTGCAACCCATCACTGGGGAACACACATACACTACTGACAATTTTAGCTTATCCAATTCACCTGTACAGCACGTCTTTAGACTGGTGGGGGAAACCAGAGCACCCGGAGGAAACCTACATGAAAGCGGGGAGAACATGCAAACTCCACACAGGAATGCCAACTGACCCAGCCGAGGCTCGAAGCAGCAACCTTCACGCTGTGAGGCGACAGCACTACCTACTGCGCCACCTCGTCGCCCTTGTTGGCATTTTAATAGTTTGAAATTATATAAAGAAATAATACATAGAGAAATAAGTCTGTAAATAACATATAAAAGTCTGACAGTTTATTACAAGGTTTTTGTAGCAATATACAATGCCAACCCAGACAATTTATCAATTTATACTATTAAAAATGTTCATAAAATTCACTTTTTTAACCTTTTCAAGGTTAAACGTTGTTAGAAGAAAGATCTAGGCCCATAATGCAATTTAAAAGCTGAAATAAACACAGCATACAAACAAAAATACGGAAAACTGCAATTTTTTACAGCGTGTAATATATTTAAATGCTTTTAGTTTTAGTTGAAACATTTCGTTTAGCCTAATTAGCAGCAGAGAGCAGTCTGCAAAATGTTCCGTGCTGATTTACAAGCTGCCCTGCCTCGCCATCTCCTAAAGTAGAGGAAGCAACAAATTTGAAGAGAATGTGTTTTACTGTGGCTTCCCGGAGCGCAGCAACCGCACATCTGGATATGAGGATGGAGATTCTGGATGTTTGGTGCCATCAGGAGCTCCTCTGCATTTCTGCGGTTTACCAGCAGCTTCTCTAATGGCCTCTCAAAAGAACTCGCGCTAATAATGAAGCAGCTTTTGTGGACGTCTCCTTGAAGTGACTGGACCATCGGATGAGAATTAAAGTAGCTCTGATTTATTTACGCTTTCTGTTTGCTTGTTGATATGGTGAAATATGTGATGTCCTCGGGGAGAATACTTCGAATAGATTTTATACAGAGCCAATTCTAGTCTGCGTCAACAAAATACCGACTAAATTATTTCCGTGCATTATCTGCGTATTGAAATAAACAGCTTTTTGAATGTGAGCTGATTGCTTGGTGATCACAACAGCATGCGACTTACGCAACATAGGCTCATTCTGAAAACGTAACCCTATATACATTTCTGGAGAGCACGAATTATATAGCCAGAGGAACGGATGGCTGCATTTCATCTTTAAAATGAACGATACAGGGCGGTATGTCGCCGTTTCTGTTCGCGCTTACCTCCTTGTGGACGGCTTTTCCGGTGTTACCAGTTTGTTCAGTAGCTCACAATGTATGTCAGCGGACTTGAGACGTAAAGAGGAGTTGACCACAATGACAGGGTTCGAGTACAGTGAAGAACAGTTCCAGAAAGCGGGTAAGACAAAAACGATAGGGTGAGAATGTGGTAATATCTGAAAACCTGGTAAAAATCATGCGAGGGCTTTTCTTTTTCTGGATTGCTTTTGAAAACTCTGCGATTGGGTTTCAGGAAGTGGGTGGTCGGGTTAATCTGTGCTTTTGAAAACACTATTGGTTGGGTTTGAGGCAGTGGTGTAGTCCTAAAAAAATAGGTGGTGTACTATTACCCACCCAATCCAAATTTTAAAAGTAGGCAAGGAAACGACGAAAGTCAATATATCTTTGATTCATTTGATTTATATATATATATACACACACACACTGCACAGCTGTGGTTTGCTGACTTACTAAAAAACGAGTTCAGGAGTGTGATTCTACCGCCGTTTTTATATGAAATATATCAAATTTAAAGGGGACTGAGGCGATCATTTAGTAGTGTACAGGTAATCGCAAAGGTGTTAGGGGGGCTGAATGGAGGGCTAAAGTGACGCCCATGCTGTTTTATAATTTTACTTGAACGTTTCAGCGAGACTTCATTCAGCTGATTTGTTGTGATCTTCGAAAAACTCAAATACTCAATACACAAAAATTAGGGAAGTCTAATCACCAAAACAAGTGAGTTTACCGCGAGTATGATCCTCAGAAGTCGTAATACCCAAACAGCTCGTGGAAAAAAGTAGGCATACTGAGTATACGTGCGTATAGCAAGGACTAAATCACTGGTTTGAGGAAGTGGGAGGGTGGAGGGATCGGTCGGTTGGTCAGTCCGTAAATCAGTCTGTCGACAGCGGCCTCTGATGGATTTACCTGAGAATAGCAGGTGCGAATGGCACTTACGAGAGAAATTTGAGATTGAGTAAGCATACACAGCAGCCTCTGGTGGATTCATGAAAACAAAAACTGCAAAACTGCAAAAAAATAGCTCCTTTGACATAGTTAACTCCCTCCGGAAATGTATATAGGGGTACATATTCAGAATGAGCCTGGGGTGGACTTAAATTTTTACATAAAGTAGGTAGCCTATTTAATATTAAATATTTTATTAAAAAAATTAGTAGGCCTAAGTATAGCCTGTAATTTGGTTATATTTATTATATAGCAATGTTTTGATATAATCAATAATTTAATATAAGGTAATATAATTGCTTATTAATTATGTTATAAAACAATGCATTAAAACAAATCAGCCAAATTAAGCTATATGACTTATAGAAAATAACATAAAATATCCTATAAGAAAAATAACACAAAGTATGTTTCACTTTTTAAAAAAATGTAACTATGGCGATCTACTATGCTATTGTTATTAATTAAATAACTTTAACACATTTTAAAGGTTATGTTTTTGTAAAATACTATATGTCATTTGGTCAAAATAATAGTTTAGCCCTCAAAATAGCTTAATTAATTAAACTAAAGCCCACCCTCATGTGGATTGCTGGTATTGGATGGCTGGCTTTCCTGAAGGGGCGTGGTTAAATGAACTGGCGGTGATTTAAGTCAGTGACATGTTTGGATAAAATCTAGAAGGGATACAGCTGCGGATACTCACTGCTCGCTGCAGAGCCTCTTGAGCTCCAGCGAGGGCGCTCCTCCTCCTATAAGCTGTTTTAATGCGTACAACCACCCCACCCCTAACCCTATCCCCCAGTGACATCACTCGTAGAAGTAGCGCAAGGAAGGAGGAGCTGGAGCTCAAGCTCCCCCTTGCTGGAGCTCAGCTCTGCCCTAGTGGATCTGCAGTGAGCACCACTTGATTTTTTTGTGACACTGTACAACAATAATCAATATTTTTACATCAGCTGCGATGGGGTAGACGCTATTAAAATACAATTTAATAGGTAATTTAATATACATAAATTTTACTAATTTAATATAAATAATTCTCGTTATAATTATTCTTTTTACATTGTTGTGAGGAGAAGGTTTAGGGTTGGGGTTGGGGTAGATGTTAATAAATTAGAATAAATAACATGAATAATACTCGGTATAATGACTGTTTTACATTACTGTGAGTGGTAGGTTTAGGGTTGGTGTATATAGACCATAAAATACAATTAATGGGTAATTTAATAAATAATATGAAGAATGCTAGGTATAATAACTGTTCTTACATTACTGCGAGGCTATGTTTAGGGTTGGGGTGGGTGGTAGATGTTAATAAATTACAATTAGCTAATGGGTAATTTAATAAATAATATAAATCTCGTTAATTTCCGGCCGCAGCTGTATCCCTTCTAGCTACAACCGTTTGTTTGTGAAGTTAGGAGAACTCCTCGCGTCTGCTTTAACGTGTTTGCATCTTTATCAACAAGTATCATAAACAAACCAGAATGATTTAATCGGATTATTATTTACTGTATGAGCTTCGCTGGACAGACTGCTTCATCCTTCAGGTAGGAAGGCAAAGACTAATGAGAACAAGCAGAAGTACTTACTGTACATTATACGATCGCAATCACCACAGATAATCTTCTGAGCTCATATCTTCAGCAATTACCCTCACAGATCCTCCATACGAGCCCAGATTAAACAAAAGCAAAATAACTCTTGAGGGCCTGCGGGCACAACACAATTACCAGACTGTAGCTTTAACTGCTCTCTTTGCTTTATTGGCTCATTAGAGACACTTCAGAGACAAATCTATCTACTGTAACTCTATCAGAGCAGCTTCCGTGTGGGTTGCCTTCATATCTGAACAGATAAGCAACTGATTGAGAGCACACAAGATACTCAACTAAATATTTCAAATTGGGGTTTGTCTAATTCTAAAGGTGTTTACACAACATATCTCCCTGATAAAAGTTAGTCAGAAGAACAAATGTTTTTATTTGTGGTGATTGTAAAATTTAAAGGGATAGTTCACCCAAAAATGAGTATTACCTTATTATTGATTCTCCCTCGTGTGGTTTCAAACCTTTGTGGGTTTTTGTTGAGTACCCCTGCTCAAAAAAAAAAACATGGCTGGTTTTAGTTGGTCAACCAGCCTGGTTTTATAGAGGTTTTGGCCATTTCCAGCCAAAACAAGCTTAGCCAGGCTGGGAGCCCAGCCAAAACCAGCTTTGTCCAGTTTAAACCAGGCTGGTTATTTTCCAGCCTAACCAGCTAAGACCAGGCTGGAAATTACTATAAAACCATCCTGGAAATGCCTAAAACCCCTCTAAAACCAGGCCAGTCGACCATCTTAAAACCAGCTTTAAGAATATATTTTTTAAAAATTAAAGATTTTCTATCCATTGGTTTTACCCAAGTTACCAATTGATTCAGTTCAATTCCTCTTTATTTGTATAGCGCTTTTACAATGCAGATCGTGTCAAAGTAGCTTAACATAGAAGTTCAAGTAAATTGAAACTGTGCCAGTCCAGTTATTTAAAGTTGGAGTTTAAATTAGCAAATTGGTTTAATTTTTACTGCTGAAAGTCCAAACACTGAAGAGCAAATCCATCGATGCGCAGCTCCACAAGTCCCAAACTAAGCAAGCCAGTGGCGGCAGTGGCGAGGAACAAACTTCACCTAATTGATGAAAGTGAAGGGGAAAAAAGATTGATTTCCATAGTATTATTTTTCCTAATGGAAGGTGATGGGTACCATCAACCAACATTCTTCAAAATATCTTTGAAAAACTCATTAAGGTGAAGGGTTAGTAAATGATGACAGAAATGATCCCTTCTAAGTTTTCTGAAATTAAAGCGCAGGTATTGTGTTGACTAAAAATTAATACAGATGTCTAAAAACATACCACTTTTTCCTTATTTTGATCAATTGTCACTTTAAATGACAACATTTGTATTTTAAGTTTAGAATAGTTGGCATCAGTAGTTTTTAGAAATTTCTGTTTTGCTCAGATACATAACTATAAATTGCAAATCTAGTATAGGGAAATCGAGAACTTCAAGTGATCTCTGTTTTTGGCCATAGAGAGGTGTGTGTCTACAGGTTTAGGGATAATTCACCCAAAAATGAATATTACCATTTTCATTTAATAACAATTCTAAATTATACTCCCTTATGTGGTTTTAAACCTTTATGAGTTTTTATTCTTCTTTTAAACACAAAAGAAGATATTTTGAAAAATGCTGGAAGTTACCCATTGACTTGAAAAATATTTTTTTCTACTATTGAAGTGGATGGGTGCCAGAGAGAGGAAGATGCGACTTTGGGGCCATCAACCAGCATTCTTCAAAACATATTTAAAAACTTATAATGTTGAAGGGTTAGTAAATGATGACAGAAATGAATGACCCACTAGTGAGGACATTTTACTGGTTCTCACTATTAGGGCTGCACGATATTGGAAAAATGTAACATTGCGATATTTGGTTATTCTGTGATGCATGTTGCGATATGACTACAATTTCACCAGATGGTTCGGCTCAGTGGTTAGCCTCACAGCAAGAAGGTCACTGGTTCTGGCTCCAGCTGGGTCAGTTGGCGTTTCTGTGTGGAGTTGGCATGTTCTCCCCGTGTTGGCTCCTCTGGGTTCTCCAGTTTCCTCCACGATCCAAACACATGCGCTGTAGGTAAATTGGGTAAACTAAATTGTCCGTGTGTGTGTGTGAATGAGTGTGCATGGGTGTTTCCCAGTGCTGGGTTGTGGCTGGCAGGGCATTCGATGCATAAAAACATAAGTTGGCAGTTCATTCCGCTGTGGCGACCCCTGATAAATGAAGGGACTAAGCTAAACAAATATGAATGAATATATTGAATATCTCTATTTTAGATTGATTGTGGGGATTCTGTAGAGAAGGTGTACCTGCATAAAATCTTATAAACAATCTACAAACATGGATAAATACAGTAAAGAAAAAAAAGGACAATTGCAATAAACAGTGTCTTATTTTTTTTTTGAGTCTAATCATATTCAGGAATAGTAAATTAATAATAATTTTTTTAATAATTAAATAAGGCGACGCATTCGCCTCACAGCAAGAAGGTCGCTGGTTCGAGCCTCGGCTGAGTCAGTTGGCATTTCTGTGTGGAGTTTCTATGTTCTCCCTGCATTCGTGTGGGTTTCCTCCGGGTGCTCCGGTTTCCTCCACAGTCCAAAGACATGCGGTATAGGTGAACTGGGTAGGCTAAATTGTCCATAGTGTATGTGTGTGAATGAGTGTGTATGGATGTTTCCCAGTGATGGGTTGCAGCTGGAAGGGCATCCACTGCATAAAGCATGTGCTGGATAAGTTGGCTGTTCATTCCGCTGTGGCGACCCTGGATTATTAAAGGGACTAAGCCGAAAAGAAAATGAATGAATAGATAAATATATTAAATAAATTAATCATTATTAAAGTTACAAACTGTCTAATTTCTTATGTCTGAATTCTTTAAAACATCATTATACAGTCACAGACCTCAAAAACCCATGTACATTAAAATTTTGCATATCATCACATGACCTGCGATGTGTCTACTACGAATGATCACATTACAATATCAATGCTGAAACCTAATATTGTGCAGCCCTAGTCACTATCTAAAATACATACAAATCATTCAGAGCATGTTTAGTATATATTGACAGGCACTTGTTTCTGTGGTAGATGGGATTAGTAGCCGTAGCGTTAGGACACAGTATAATGCACCCAATATAAAAAAAAAAAGATGTCCTCACTAAGATAGAAAATCAAGCATGTGTGTGTAATGGTGGGTTTAATCTGGTCAGATGTTATAAAAGAAGTCCTCTTGGATCTCCTCAGTCCTGATTTTGATATCAGTTGATTTTGTGACTGAACTCGGGTCATCTCCTGATCTTAAAACAAACCCCCATCATCATACCAGCAGCTCCATCAGACCTCTGATGACTTAATGTTGTTGTTTTTTAGCTCTGATTTAGTAGAATCTGTATGATGCTATAAAGTTGTTTTGTGTGTGTGTGTGTGTGTGTGTGTGTGTGTGTGTGTGTGTGTGTGTGTGTGTGTGTGTGTGTGTGTGTGTGTAGGAACAAAAAAACACTTAACAAAACGTATTAATTCAACCAGGCTGTTACTCCACTTTATGTAAATGTTGATGTATCTCCACTTATGAACAGTGCATAAATGAAAGCCTATTTTATTTTATTCACCTAATTTAAAGGAAGGAGAATAAACAAACTCTGTCGCCTCACAGCAAGAAAGTCACTGGTTCGAGTCCCGGCTGGGTCAGTTGGCATTCCTGTGTGGGGTTTTTATGTTCCCCTTCGTGTTGGTGTGGGTTTCCTCCAGGTGCTCCAGTTTAGTCCAAACACATGCACTATAGGTGAATTGAATGAACTGAATTGGCTGTAGTGAATGAGTGTGTATGGATGTTTCCATTGAATTATGCCGGAATAGTTGGTGGTTCATTCTGCTGTGGCGACCCCTGATAAATGAGGGACTAAGCCGAAGGAAAATGAATGAATGAGAATAAACAAATATGAACGATTCAACTTTAAAGAATATGAAAGGATGATGAATATAGAAAGTGCAGCATTTTCAGCAGTTTTAACCTTCTGTGTGCAATTTAAAGACATAACTATAGGTAATTATGATAATTAGGTGAGTTATTGGAGAACAGTGGTTAGTTCTTGTTCTGTTTGACAATTGAAAAAAAAATATGTTAATGACTAATAATATTGTCCTTAAAATTGTTTACATTTTTAAAACTTCTTTTACTCCAGCCAAAAAAATAAAAAATAGAGAACAAGAAAAAAACTCTATACACCGTAAATTAGGGCTGTACGATATTGGAAATGTCTGACATTGCGATATTTAGTTTTTCTGTAATATATATTGCGATATGAAAACAGTTTCACCATATGGCTTGAATGGCTCAAATTGGAAAGACCTGAAGTTTATTTATAAACTAATTTCGAGAGGATCACGTGTCTTATGATTGCTTGTGGCTGGCCCCGCATTATACAAGTTATGATTCACCAATCAGACGATTCCTAAGCCACTATAAATGCCCTGGGTTTCATACCACAGCCATCTTCGCTTTGAAGAATCCCCCCTTCCACCCCTGCTCCTACTCCTTTCCTAGATGGGTGGCAGGGTGGCCCAGTTGTTAGCACTGTTGCCTCACAGCAAGAACGTCTTTGGTACGGGTCATTACCAAACCAGCCAACGTTTCTGTGCGGAGTTTGCACGTTTTCCCCGTGCTCGCATGGGTTTCCCCCGGTTTCCTTCCACCGTCTAAACACATGCAACTTAAGTTAATTGACTTATCCAAATCAGCATTCTAGACATGCACTTAATAAGTAGTTATCTCTTAAGAGCAATCACTATCTGTTCATTAGCTACTACAGCAGGGGAGTTCTTGAGTTCTACCTGAGCTCAAACTCCCCTCTCGCCTTGCTAACGGGAGTGAGCCCCGGGCTCGAGGATCTTATGAGCTCAGGGCTCTCTCCTGGGACAGCATGCCAAACAAGCTTTATAATCAATCATCAGCTAAGTGTGAACTCCTGACATTATCAATTTAATATTGATTGGGGTGATTTTGTAAGGGTGTGAATCATGTGTAAACAAATAATAAACAAATTGCAAGGAAAAATGATTACAAAAGAGCAAAGGACAGGGTTCACACGGTCATGGAAAACCTGGAAAAGTCATGGCATTTTGACATGGCATTTTCCAGGCCTGGAAAAGTTTTAGAAAAGTCATGGAAAATATATGTATACTTGAATATAGGTTATTTACTTCTTTTCTGTTCTTGGCCAATCACATACTCTCACAGTATTATCTGAAACAATTTTACATAGATATAAATATAAATGGAAACTAAATAGATTTGCATGTTTTGCTATATGCTGTAATAAACTTGAACATGCATTGTTTTTCTTTTACAACGCATATGTAGCCATTGCATAAAACATTAGGTCATGAAAATTTACTTGAAAGTCTTGTAAAAATCATGGAAAAGTCATGAAATTTTAGTAGTAAAAATGTGTATGAAGCCTGAAAGGAAACAAGTGACACAAACAATGCTTTATGGTTTACTGGAGAGACAAACAGTATTCAGGTGTGGAAATTGAACAATGAAATGTAGCTAAAATAACATTGTTTAGTCTTCATTGTATTAATTCAGTATAATAACTCCTCATTACGGTTACTAATGCACCCCAACGTTAAAAATGAAGTTGAACTGCCTTATTCTAAACTGTTCTGCTGAACCATAATCCCAATTTAACCTTGCATATCCTGCGACGTGAGTATTGTGGACACACACATTCCGATATCGATGCTGAAATGATATATTGTGCATACCCTGTAAATGCTGCACTTTAAAAAAATTGTATGATCAAAAAGTAATGACAATGTACTGTATGTTTTTATGTTGCTTGAACTTACTTTAATAGGTTATTCAGGTTTCAACTTAATTTTTTAGATAATGTAAATTTCAACTTGATGTTTTAAGCCTGTTTCATTTATGTAAATTGACTTGTAAAGTTAATTTGATTCAACTTAAAAGCAATTTAAAGCAGTAGCAATTTTTTACAGATTACTGTGTGGAGTTTGCATGTTCTCCCCGTGTTCTCGTGGGTTTCCTCCTGGTGCTCCGGTTTCCCCCACAAGTCCAAAGACATCCGCTATGGGTGAATTGGGTAAGCAAAATTGCCGTAGTGTATGTGTGTGAATGAGTGTGTATGGATGTTTCCCAGAGATGGGTTGCAGCTGGAAGGGCATCAGCTGCATAGAACATATGCTGGATAAGTTGGCGGTTCATTCCTGTGTGACTACCTGAGATTAATAAAGGGACTAAGCCGAAAAGAAAATGAATGAATGATTTTTTTTTTACAATGTGGATTCCACCCAATTCTTTCATGTTGTCTCAACACAGATCGATTAAGTTACCTACAAAACTTTTACGTTTTTTTGTTTTTTTTGGGGTGACAACACTAAAAATGCTGGGTTCCACATAATTCCTTCTTGTTGTACCAGAACAAATTGATGAAGTTAACTTAATTGTTTTTACAAATTTAAGTGGATTGAACATAAAACAATTAAGTTGTCCCAAAAAACTCAATAATTGTGTTGTTTGAACTAATTTTAAACGAGTAGTTTGAACAAACAGCAAAAAATAATTTTTTTAGTGTAGGAATTACTGTAAAAATTTCCCTGGTCTGTTAAACATCACCTGGAAAATATTTAGAAAACAATTAAAATTTCATAATTGGGCTAATAATTTTGAGATACTCAACCATATACAGTACATTGTTACTGTCAAAGTTTTTAAAAACATGGGAATATAGACTCATTTTAGACTTATGTTATGATGATTCAATCGTGTTTTAGTCATATTCATATTCTCTATAACATATTCTCTATGAAACCCTTTTTATGATCTGCATATCGACAAATTGATTTTGTGCAGTCGTCTATGTGCTGTAAATAATGTGTGATTATTTTTTTATTTATTTATTTATTTATTTATTTATTTTTTATTATTATTATTTTTTTTAAAATTATTTTTATTTATATATATTTTTTAATTAATTAATTAATTAATTAATTAATTTATTTATTTATTATTATTTATTTTTTTTCCTCCAGTTTTTCTCTTCAGTGGTGGTGTTGTATAGTCAGGGTTCCCTCTTCCACTACTTGAAAGTGCTTATTTGAATTTCAGACGTATGGATTCAAAGCTTGAAAAGTGCTTAAAAACAAACACAAGTCCTTGAAAGTGCTTAATTTAAATAAATAAAAAATGTTTATGGTGTTGTTTCAGCAATTGTACTGCTGAAAAATATCTTAATTTTAAAATCTTACATTTAAATATTGTACAATAACAATGACAAATAGTGCACATTTGATTAATTTTTCAGAAACCTTAATATGGTCTAAAAATGTGAAAATTATTCTTTTACTTGTTATTATTTTATTTTTTACTACTTTACTACTACTACTTTACTAAGTCTAAGTGAAATGTTAAGTACAGTAAGGACTTTATTGGTGCCACATATGCTTCTGGAGTATGAATAACAAAGGTTCTTGATTTAAAAACTTAATAGTGCTTTAAAAATTCATTGAAATTGCTTGAGGGCGTCACGGTGGCGCAATGGGTAGCACGATTGCCTCACAGCAAGAAGGTTGCTGGTTCAAGTCCCTGCTGGGCCAGTTGCATTTCTGTGTGGAGTTTGGATGTTCTCCCCTTGTTGGTGTAGGTTTTCTCCAGGTGCTCTGGTTTCCCCCACAGTTCAAACACATGTGCTATAGGTGAACTGGGTAAGCCAAATTGTTCGTAGTGTATTTGTGTGATTGAGTGTTTATGGATGTTTCCCAGTGATGGGTTGCCACTGGAAGGGCTTCCGCTGCGTAAAACATATGCTGGATAAGTTGGCGGTTCATTCCGCTGTGGTGACCCCGGATTAGTAAAGAAACTAAGCTGAAAAGAAAATGAATGAATGAAATTGCTTGAAACTGGTGTCCATGAAAGTGTGTAGTGCACACATCGGCCTCTAGATGTCGCTGGAGCGCATGTGCAGTTCCACCAGGTCGCATTAATCCTCCTGATACTTTCCGCAATCTTCAGAATCTGTTTCTCCTTTAAAAAGATTAAAGTCAGATGAGTCAAGCCCTTCACAATCCCATCAACTAGATAAAGACGAAATTGTGTCTGCTTTCTGAGTGTCTTTTTCTCTTTTCTCTAGTCTAATTGCATGACTCAGACTGTAGGATTTAAGAAATGTGTGGGCAAATCCAGGTTGATGAAGCTTACAAGACAATCAAAATATCCTGCATGACATTACAAAACATCTGTCCACTGGGTGGTCCGGTCTGACAGTCTGTGGCAGAGACATACAGCAGAGTCTTGTTTTCTGAGTCACTGCATGATACAGTCGAAGTCAGAATTATCAGCCCTCCTGTGTATATTTCTCAGCACATTTCTGTTTAACGGAGAGAAGATTTTTTCAACACATTTCTAAACATAATAGTTTTAATAACTCATTTCTAATAACTGATTTATTTTATCTTTGCCATGATGACAGTAAATAATATTTGACTAGATGTTCTTCAAGACACTTAAAGTGACATTTACTATACAGCTTAAAGTGACATTTAAAGGCTTAATTAAGTTAATTAGATTAACTAGGCAGGTTAGGGTAATTAGGCAAGTTATTGTATATCGATGATTTGTTCTGTAGACAATTAAAAACAAATTTTGCTTAAGGGGGCTAATAATATTGACCTTAAAATGGCTTTTAAAAATTAAAAACTGCTTTTATTCTAGCCGAAATAAAATAAATAAGACTTTTTCCAGAAGAAAAAATATTATAGGAAATACTGTGAAAATTTCCTTGCTCTGTTAAACATCATTTGGGAAACATTTAAAAAAAGAAAAAAGAAATTCACATGAGTTTGAATAATTGTGACTTCAATTGTATTTAATCAGAGATTATTTGATCAGAAGAGTATACATGAGTTACAGATAACGCAAGAATGCTTAAAATAAATGACAGTATATAGGATAAAGACGTTTAAAATGTTACAAAAGTTTTGTATTTTAAATAAATGCGAGTTCGAGTCTCGGCTGGGTCAGTTGGCATTTCTGTGTGGAGTTTGCATGTTCTCCCCGTGTTCGCGTGGGTTTCTGCAGGTGCTCCAGACACATGCGGTACAGGTGAATTGGGTAAGCTAAATTGTCCGTAGTGTGTGAATGGGAGTGTATGGGTGTTTTCCAGTGATGGGTGGAAGCTGGAAGGGCATCCGCTGCGTAAAACATATGCTGGATAAGTTGGTGGTTCATTCCGCTGTGGCGAGCCCAAATTAATAAAGGCACTAAGCCGAAAAGAAAATGAATGAACGAATGAATTAATAATTATTATTTATTATTTTAGCTGTGTTTTGAATCCAAACAAGCATGGTGAGAAAGGTTAGTTAGATTTTTTTATTAAAGGTAGACGCATATATAATAATACACATGTCATTTATTATAAGATACACTGCTGGTGAAAAGTTTGGGGTCAGGAGGATTTTTAAATGTTTTAAAATAAATCCTGAAAATTATCCTGCTCACTGAAGCTGCATTTATTTCATTAAAAATACAGTACAATTTGTAAAATTGTGAAATGTTATTGCTCTATAAAACAACTGTTCAAAAGTAGTTGATCATTTAAAATAATAATTATTTCCAGCGATTTTTATTTTTATTTATTTTTTTATTTATTTATTTATTTATTTTTAATTTTATTATTATTTTTTTTATATATGAAATTACTCTAGTCTCAGTCACATGATCCTTCAGAAATCACTCTAATATAAATAATAATAATAATAATTATTATTATTATTATTATTGTTAATGGTAATGTTAATAAAAGCAATAATAACTGGAGTAATAATTTCATTTCAAACTACATACAATATGAAAGCAGTTTTTTTTTTTTTTGTAAATATTTAACATATTTTTACATTTAATTTAATAAACCTTAACAATAAACCTTGATGAACAGAATAATTTTCTTAAAAAAAAACTGACCCCAAACCTTTGACCGGTAGTGTATATACATATTAATCGTTTACAAATAATTGTGATGTTTAAAAGAGCTTGGAAATGTTCACTGTATTTTTTAGATTTTTTTTCTCTGAATGATGTATTATTTCTTTTAGTTTGGCTGAAATAAAACAGTTTAAACTTTTTTCAGGTCAATATTATTAACCCGTTTTAGATTTGTTATTTTCTGTAGCAAGTTGAAAAAACACTGTTATACAAAGACTTGCCTAATTAACCTTTATTAACCTAGTTAAGCCTGTAATTTCCCTTTAAGCTGAAAACTATTTTGCAAAATAACTATAATATTATTTACTGTTTTCAAAATTAAAAAAAATCTGTAATTAAAAATGTTTAAAAATGGGCGAAGCGGTGGCAAAGTAGGTAGAGCTGTCGCCTCACAGCAAGAAGGTTGCTGGTTCGAGCCTCGGCTGACTCAGTTGGCGTTTCTGTGTGGAGTTTGCATGTTCTGGTTTCCCCCACAAGTCCAAAGACACGTGGTACAGGTAAATTAGGTAGGCTAAATTGTCCGTAGTGCATGAGTGTGAATGAGTGTGTGTGGATGTTTCCCAGTGATGGGTTGCAGCTGGAAGGGCATCCACTGCATAAAACATATGCTAGATAAGTTGGCGGTTCATTCCCCTGTGGCGACCCCAGATTAATAAAGGGACTAAGCCGGAAAGAATATGATTGTATGTTTAAAAATGTAAAAAAAAAAAATAAAAAAAAAAAAACTCCTCCTGGTAAATTTTTTTTAAAGAATTAAAATTTCTTTTAAAATAAAATAGTCTTTTGCCATTTGATTCAATCCTCCGTAATCCATGAAATGCATTTATTAGGCTAATATAACCCTTTAAACGTCACAATAAAACACTCTTGAATCCGATCCAAACATCATATATGGGTTGTTCATGAAAGCGTGCTCGGGATCTAAACTAAGCATGCTTCCACCAAACGTCAAAATAAATGTTCCTGCGAGGACCAGAATACAGACTCGCTGCTGAAGGGAAGGTGTTTGAAAGCTTTGTGTTCGTGACCCATTTCTCACATCGTGACAAACGCACACGCCGCACATCGACAACATTACAGTGCACAGAGAGGTGAAGCCGAGCGAATCCACAAACTAAAGAGCAACTCTGTGCCGAGAGCGGTGATGATGGAGCAGGACAGGCTGAAGCTTGTCTCCGTCTGCTTTTGTCGAACTGTACTGAGGCTTGACAGCAGGAGGAAGTTTGGAAAAGTCGATTTGAAAGCTACGTTTTATTGCGATTAAATAAAACACGAATGCATTTAATAATAAAAAAAAACTTCAATACATTTCTAAACATAAGTATAGATAAAGCACATACACCTGTAGAAGAAATGCTGGGTTCCACACAATTCCTTCATGTTGTCCCAAAACAAATTGTTTAAGTTAACTTAATTGTTTTTACAAATTGAAGTGGATTGAACATAAAACAATTACGTTGTCTCAAAATAACCTTAAGATTTGTGTGTTTCAAGTGATTTTAAATAAGTAGCTTGAACAAGCAGCAAAAGTCATTTTTTGAGTGCACTCCATGAATTAGGTTCAAACAACACAATACTTGAGATTTTTTTTGAAGACAACTTAATTGTTTTGTGTTTAATACACTTAATTTTGTAAAAACTAAGTTAACTTAATTCCTTCATGTTGTCCCTACACAAATCGAGTCAACTTATTAGTTTTTTGCAAATTTAAGTGGATTGAACATAAAACAATTAAGTTCACTCAAAAATGGCTGTTGCTGCTTGTTCAGACTACTTATTTAAAATGAATGAAAGTTTTTTTTTTCTCTGGGACAACTTAATTGCTTTATATTCAATCCACTTAAATTTGTAAAAGCAATTAAGTTACCTTCATTGATTTGTTTTTGAACAACAAGAAAGAATTTTGAGGAACCCAGCATTTTTAGTGTTGTCACCAAAAACAAAACAAAAAAAAAAAACCCGTAAAAATTGTTTCAACTCATTTCAAACAAGTAGTTTGAACAAGCAGCAAAAGTCATAATAATAAGCTGAAACAGCACAATACTTTAGTTTTTTAGGGTCAATCTAAGTGGATTGAACATTAAACAATTAAGTTGTCCCAAAATCAACCTTGAGATTTGTTTCAACTCATTTTAAATTAGTAGCTTGAACAAGCAGCAAAAGTCATTTTTGTGTGCACTCAAAAAATTAAGTTCAAACAACACAATACTTGAGGTTTTTTAGGACAACCTAATTGTTTTGTTTAATTCACTTAATTTTGTAAAAACTAAAGTTAACTTGATTCCTTCATGCTGTCCCACCACAAATCAATTAGGTCAGCTTATTAGTGTTTGCAAATTTAAGTGGATTGAACACAAAACATCAAGTTAACTCAAAAAATGGCTTTTGCTGCTTGTTCAAACTACTTATTTAAAATGAGTTGAAACAACACAATTCTTAATTTTTTGGGGGGACAACTTAATTGTTTTGTGTTTAATACACTTAATTTTGTAAAAACTAAGTTAACTTAATTCCTTCATGTTGTCCCTACACAAATCGAGTCAACTTATTAGTTTTTTGCAAATTTAAGTGGATTGAACATAAAACAATTAAGTTCACTCAAAAATGGCTGTTGCTGCTTGTTCAGACTACTTATTTAAAATGAATGAAAGTTTTTTTTTTCTCTGGGACAACTTAATTGCTTTATATTCAATCCACTTAAATTTGTAAAAGCAATTAAGTTACCTTCATTGATTTGTTTTTGAACAACAAGAAAGAATTTTGAGGAACCCAGCATTTTTAGTGTTGTCACCAAAAACAAAACAAAAAAAAAAAACCCGTAAAAATTGTTTCAACTCATTTCAAACAAGTAGTTTGAACAAGCAGCAAAAGTCATAATAATAAGCTGAAACAGCACAATACTTAGTTTTTTAGGGTCAATCTAAGTGGATTGAACATTAAACAATTAAGTTGTCCCAAAATCAACCTTGAGATTTGTTTCAACTCATTTTAAATTAGTAGCTTGAACAAGCAGCAAAAGTCATTTTTGTGTGCACTCAAAAAATTAAGTTCAAACAACACAATACTTGAGGTTTTTTAGGACAACCTAATTGTTTTGTTTAATTCACTTAATTTTGTAAAAACTAAAGTTAACTTGATTCCTTCATGCTGTCCCACCACAAATCAATTAGGTCAGCTTATTAGTGTTTGCAAATTTAAGTGGATTGAACACAAAACATCAAGTTAACTCAAAAAATGGCTTTTGCTGCTTGTTCAAACTACTTATTTAAAATGAGTTGAAACAACACAATTCTTAATTTTTTGGGGGGACAACTTAATTGTTTTGTGTTTAATACACTTAATTTTGTAAAAACTAAGTTAACTTAATTCCTTCATGTTGTCCCTACACAAATCGAGTCAACTTATTAGTTTTTTGCAAATTTAAGTGGATTGAACATAAAACAATTAAGTTCACTCAAAAAATGGCTGTTGCTGCTTGTTCAGACTACTTATTTAAAATGAGTTAAACAACACAATCCTTAAGTTTTTTTCTGGGACAACTTAATTGCTTTATATTCAATCCACTTAAATTTGTAAAAGCCATTAAGTTAACTTCATTGATTTGTTTTTGGACAACAAGAAGGAATTTTGAGGAACCCAGCATTTTTAGTGTTGTCACTAAAAAACAAAAAACAAAACAAAACAAAAACCCGTAAAAATTGTTTTAACTCATTTTAAACAAGTAGTTTGAACAAGCAGCAAAAGTCATAATAATAAACTGAAACAACAAAATACTTTAGTTTTTTTAAGGTCAATCTAAGTGGATTGAACATAAAACAATTAAGTTGTCCCAAAAACAACCGCAAGATTTGTGTTTCAAGTGATTTTAAATGAGTAGCTTGAACAAGCAGCAAAAATGAATTTTTTGAGTGCACTCCAAAACTTGGGTTCAAACAACACAATACTTGAGGTTTTTTTGAGGACAACTTGAATTGTTTAATCCACTTAATTTTGTAAAAACTAATAAATTAACTTAATTCCTTCATGTTGTCCCTACACAAACACATATATACACATATTGAGTCAGCTTATTAGTTTTTTGCTAATTTAAGTGGATTGAACATAAAACAATCAAGTTCACTCTAAAAAAAAGGCTTTTGCTGCTTGTTTAGACTACTTATTTAAAATGAGTTAAACAACACAATCCTTAAGTTTTTTTTCTGGGACAACTTAATTGTTTTATGTTCAATCCACTTAAATTTTAATAAGCAATTAAGTTAACTTCATTGATTTGTTCTAGGACAACAAGAAGGAATTATATGGAACCCAGAATTTTTACAGTGTCGTCACCAAAAAAAAGAAAAAACTAAAAATTGTGTTTCAACTAATTTTAAACAAGTAGTTTGAACAAGCAGCAAAAGTCATAATAATAACCTGAAACAACACAATACTTTAATTGTTTTATGTTCAAAACAATTGACCTTAAAAGATTGACCTTAAAATTGACCTTAAAAAACTAAAGTTGTCCCAAAAACAAGCTTAAGATTTGTTTCAACTCATTTTAAATAAGTGGTTTGAACATGCAGCAAAAGTCATGTTTGT
Source organism: Danio aesculapii (assembly GCF_903798145.1). Taxonomy (NCBI): domain Eukaryota; kingdom Metazoa; phylum Chordata; class Actinopteri; order Cypriniformes; family Danionidae; genus Danio; species Danio aesculapii. Next base: position 6,346,868 of record NC_079457.1, read on the forward strand.
GTGCACTCAAAAAATTAAGTTCAAACAACACAATACTTGAGTTTTTTAGGACAACCTAATTGTTTTGTTTAATTCACTTAATTTTGTAAAAACTAAAGTTAACTTGATTCCTTCATACTGTTCCATCACAAATCAATTAGGTCAGCTCATTAGTGTTTGCAAATTTAAGTGGATTGAACACAAAACATCAAGTTAACTGAAAAATGGCTTTTGCTGCTTGTTCAAACTACTTATTTAAAATGAGTTGAAACAACACAATTCTTAATTTTTTGGGGGGACAACTTAATTGTTTTGTGTTTAATCCACTTAATTTTGTAAAAACTAAGTTAACTTAATTCCTTCATGTTGTCCCTACACAAATCAAGTCAACTTATTAGTTTTTTGCTAATTTAAGTGGATTGAACATAAAATGATCAAGTTCACTCAAAAAATGGCTTTTGCTGCTTGTTCAGACTACTCATTTAGAATGAGTTAAACAACACAATCCTTAAGTTTTTTTTTCTGGGACAACTTAATTGTTTTATGTTCAATCCACTTAAATTTGTAAAATCAATTAAGTTAACTTCCTTGATTTATTCTTGGACAACAAGAAGGAATTATGTTGAACCCAGCATTTTTAGTGTTGTCACCAAAAAACAAAACAAAAAGAAAACGTAAAAATTGTTTTAACTCATTTTAAACAAGTAGTTTGAACAAGTAGCAAAAGTCATAATAATAAGCTGAAACAACTCAATACTTTAGTTTTTTAAGGTCAAACTAATAAGCTGACCTAATTGATTTGTGGTGGGACAGCATGAAGGAATCAAGGACTTGATTTGTGTAGGGACAACATGAAGGAATTAATTTAACTTATTAGTTTTTACAAAATTAAATGGATTAAACACAAAACAATTAGGTTGTCCCAAAACAACCTTAAGACTTGTTTTAACTCATTTTAAATAAGTAGCTTGAACAAGCAGCAAAATACATTTTTTGAGTGCACTCCATAAATTAAGTTCAAACAACACAATACTTGAGTTTTTTTTAGGACAACCTAATTGTTTTGTGTTTAGTCCACTTAATTTTGTAAAAACTAAGTTAACTTAATTCCTTCATGTTGTAACTACACAAATCGAGTCCTTGATTCCTTCATGCTGTCCCACCACAAATCAATTAGGTCAGCTTATTAGTGTTTGCAAATTTAAGTGGATTGAACACAAAACATCAAGTTAACTCAAAAAATGGCTTTTGCTGCTTGTTCAGACTACTTATTTAAAATGAGTTAAACAACACAATCCTTAATTTTTGGGGGGGACAACTTAATTGTTTTGTGTTCAATCCACTTAAATTTGAAAATTTGGGAAAATTTACGGTTAACTTAATGTTAACCAGGTTACAGATTTTTTTTTTTACAGTATTTTTTTTGATTTGCCGTTGAAATGACAAACACTTTTTGACATTCAAAAAAGCTTGTGTTCTGTGTTGTTTAATGACAGCATGGAAACACATGACTGCACGTTTGTCAACTTTTATCTGTGTTCTTCATATTTTTGACACTGGCTGTTCTTCCAACGACGACCTCATTTTTATCTCACTCACGCTATAAAAAAATCTGTTAATTAACAGTTTCTGTGATTCACAAGTGATATTCAGTTTATTTATGGTTGTGAGTGCATTATGGGATGTTGATCTCTGCTCTGTTGACTTTTATTGTTGAATATTCAACTCTACAGTTTAACAAAGGGACTTTTATTGACGTTTTAATAGTTTGATATATTATAATGTATAAGAAATGATTTAGAGAGAAATAAGTCTGTAACATGACAAAAAATGTACTGGCAGTTTACTACAAGGTTTTTGTAGTGAAAAACACAACACCAACCCAGACAATATATCACTTTAAACCAGGGGTCTCAAACTGCCAGCCTGCTGGACATTTGCAGCCCTCCCTTTCCCTCTGTCCGGCCTGCAACTGACGTCAAAAATACAGCGAGATTCAGCCCCCCAAAACATACATTTTTGAATCTATCTATCATTGTTGTCTATCTATCATTGCACAACTATCATTGTTGTGCAGTCGCTTATAGCCACTTGTGGTTTTGACCTCTACTTACTGGACACATAAAGTACTGCACTATATGTTCCGATTATTTCTTGGGCTGACTGAAACGTTGAAACATATGCCCATAAGTGCTCTATTTTTACTAAAGCTCTATTTTTGCAAATATTCAAGGGTCATTTGATGATAATCAGTTTTATACCACCTGTATTTTGTTGGACAAACACTTCTTCATGGCCTAAACATTATGCTGGTGGTGTAAATCTGATTATTTTGCTAATATTTGATTCAGATGGTCTTATTTAATAGATTGTCCTCATATGCTTATTAAGATTTGTAAAAAAAAAAAAGTGCATTAGTAAACTTTTACTGCTGGCTGAATTGAACTTGTTACAGTAAAAGTAAATATATACATACTTTCTCCCTCTGTTGTAGTTTTAGAAAAAAGAATGATATTGAGAAGAACAATTGCGAGTAAAGTTAATAAAGTTACCCAAACTGCATTCTACTGTCTTACACTATCTGTTAAACTTTTGGTTATGCAACAATTTATTTTAATTGTTAATTTATTTTATTATTTGTGACATAATAATTATTATTATGCATATTATTAAATTAATAGCCATTTAAAATACCCCTTAAATGTGTACAACAAGAACCGAAAAGAAAAGGAGCTGTGTGCTGCATATACTCTGGGGAAGAAGGTCTGAGTGCATCAATTACATATGGGTTTCCAATTTTTGGTTGTGATGAATGTTAAAGTGACCCTCCTATGAATTGTCAGTCACTGATATGGCCCCCTGTGAAATTGAGTTTAAGACCCCAGCTTTAAACTAATAAAAATGTTCATAAAACTCACTTTTTTTAACTTTTCAATGTTTAAAGTTGTTGGACAAAAGATCAAGCTCTCATAATGCATTTCAGAAGCATAAATAAATCTGGAAAAAATATAAACGTGAATCACAAAGTACGGAAATCTGCTAATTTTCAGATATTTTTTGCAGTGTGTATGTGTGAGTAATGAAAACACTGTACATTCCCTGTTATGAACTCCTTATAATGGCCAAAGGTCTTACGGTGAGCAACAATCGCCCACCATTTTGGCTCAAGTCATCCTAGTTTCCCAGAAAAGTCTCATTTTTCCATCTGCTCCCAGTGGATTTGGAGTTTTTGAACACGATGAAGTCACACCTCTGGCATGCATGGTTTAATTGTTCCAAGGGTTAATTGTCTTCTGAATCATTTTAGTGTTTGAACAGGCCTGTCCCGACACGATCACTCCTTCAGACTGTGGGATATGCGGTGCACCAGGAGCTCGATAGCAATGCCTCGGGGATGCCAATGTGCAAGACGGATCGAAATATGCAACCGAATATCAATTATCAGTTACCTAAGAGCACGCAGATGCTGGAGTTTTGGGGCGAGATGAGTGTGTGTGACCTCTGCTGACCCTCACACACAAACATGCACACGCACACACACTCCAACTCTCCTGCGACTGTGAATTCCTGCAAGGTCAAACTGAGAGAAATGCATTTGTGCACTCTGAGACGTTCATATGCACTCAAAAAAAAGCATATTTTGCTGCTTGTTCAAACTACTTACTTAAAGTGAGCTGAAACAACACAATTCTTGAGATTTTTTTGGGACAACTTAATTGTTTTATGTTCAATCCACTTACATTTGTTTAGTTAACTTAATGGATTTGTGTTCAAATCAAATCTAATCACTTTTATTGTCATGTGTGCTATGATGAGTGAAAAGCTTAGGTGCTGGCTCCAGACAGTGCACAATACAGATAGTGTAAATACAACTAAAGTGCAAAATACAACATACTTCCAAAAAACAAGACAATGGACCATTGGCAATATTGACAGCAATACGTAGAAGATGACATGAATGAATTGTGTGGAACCCAGCATTTTTTACAGTGTGGCTCTTCTCTCCAAACTGGACTATTGCAACTCTCTACTAGCCGGGCTTCCAGCTAATTCTATCAAACCTCTTCAGCTGCTTCAGAACGCAGCAGCACGAGTGGTCTTTGATGAACCTAAAAGAGCACATGTCACTCCGCTACTCACCCGTTTGCACTGGCTGCCAGTTGCTGCTCGCATCAAATTCAAAGCTCTGATGTTTGCTTACAAAGCGACCTCTGGCTTTGCTCCTTCATATCTGCTCTCACTTCTGCAGATATATGTGCCCTCCAGAAACTTGCGTTCTGTGAATGAACATCGCGTCGTGGTTCCATCCCTAAGAGAGAAGAAATCATTTTCCCGAACTCTCACATTCAATCTGCCCAGTTGGTGGAATGAACTCCCTAACTACATCAGAACAGCAGAGTCACTTGCTGTCTTCAAGAAACGACTAAAAACGCAACTGTTTAGTCTCCACTTTCCTTCCTAATCTATAACTGCCTCTCTGGCTATACCACTAACTGTACTCTCTCAAAAAAAAAAAAAAAAAGAAAAATTACTAATGCTTTGCTTCTTAGACTTTACACACCTGAAACTTGTCTATAGCACTTGTTCACTGCTGCTCTTATAGTTGTGTGAATTGCTTCCTTGTCCTCATTTGTAAGTAGCTTTGGATAAAAGCGTCTGCTAAATGACTACATGTAAATGTAAATCTTGGTGCCACTCAACAAGAAACTCTCCATTAATTCCATGTTTTTTTCCTGTACTTCATTAATTTTCCTTCGACTTAGGCCCCGTTTACACTGTCAGGTCTTGATGCCCAATTCAGATTTTTTTTTTTTTGCCTATATCTCATTCTTTTTTTTTTTTGCCTGTCCATTTATTGACCTTTTTCTTGGCTGCTGCATGGAGAGCGCCATATTGAACAGCGTCTTCCGGTAGAATGTTTAGAATTTCCGTTTACAGCGTTTACAGCTGGTAACTTGTGCTCCGAAAGTGGGTTTCAATAGCAATTTGAGTGGATTACGGAGTGTTTTTGTGACGCACAACCTAAAAGGTGTGTGTTAAAGCCGTCATAATCTGTCAGATGTGGTTCAAGCGCGAGAGAAAAACGTAAATTAATTCTCCTAATTTACGTGTCTGCCGTCAGAAATAAAGTGTGTGTGTGTGTTTTCCCGGCCTGTCAGCTGTTAGCTCAGTGGCTCTTCAATACACACACACACACACACACACACACACACACACACACACACACACACACCCAATACTTCACTGCTTTGTAGAGCAAACCAGATTACTGGCATGAAACTTAACAGGTATGCAAGTCATGCAATTTACAAAAATGACCAATAAAAGTGTGTTACTGATACTCTGATGGCTGATTTGCTGTTGATTCTAATCGCGAGCCGTTTATGTTTCATTTAGTTAGTTTGTGCTGAATGCGGTGTGTTAGTGGGACAGTACAGGTTATGTGTGTGTGTCAAACATTTTGGTGAACTACATTTGTTTGGGCTGGTTATATATTTAAAAGAAAGAGAGAAATGTTGACATTAGCGATGACGAGGCTTCATTTAAACAGCAGAAGATGCCGTCTGACAACGAGGGGGAAATGCCTCAGAGGAGTTGTTTTCCATCCCATTAGATCACATTTTTTAAATGATCAGTTCAGGAGGTGGCGCTGATCGACAACAGTATTAGTTCAAAGATGATAAAAGCAAATCAAATACATTAAAACTCATTTTAAAGCTGTCCAAATGTGACTGTTTATACGCATCAGCTGCCGACCGGACGTTCTTAGCATTCTCATTGCACATACACGCAAAGCATGATGGGTAATTTTGCGTTCTAAGAAAAAGCCCCAAACGTTCTTTTAATTGTGACCCATATTTGATTCATGTGTTTACACTTGCCATACAATTTACAACATCGCGCATGCGTAAAGGCGGGTTCGAGCATCTGCGCCACACTAGCCACGATGGAAGAAATTGTCTTGCTTTTAGTTCTGCGAAATATGTGAAGTTCACCCAACTTTACAATGATTTAGAGGCGGAGGAGGAGGGAAAGGGCCGTCATCGCAGCTTGCGTTTATGGTTTATATATGGTGTCCTCCACCATTCAGAGGAATTTGTGGGTACGAGAGAGATCTCAGGTCTTATGGGAGCAAATTTTGGTGACAGACCACTTTCCTCCTCCGTGTTTCCTCTGTTGTTGTTGTTGTTGTTGTTGTTGTTGTTGTTTACCGCGTCTGTGTCTCCACGCACGCTCTTCTTTCTATGTCATTAAACCGTAGAGAGGCACCACATTGTCGCAAGTTTATTGACGTACAAAATGGAATGCCTCAATAAAACCGATCTGCCTGTTTACATGATTGTCGCATTGTCACATATCTGGTTTATATCTGGTTTATTTCCGCATATGAAAGAGGCCTGAAACCGATCTCTGAATATCCGAATGCATGTGTTTTTTTTCGTGTTTACAAGGTCATAGAGCAGATCCGATCTGTGTCACATGTGAGCGAAAAGTCTGAATTGGGTCGCCACAGCAGAATGAACCGCCAACTTATCCAGCATATGTTTTACACAGCGGATGCCCTTCCAGCTGCAACCCAGTACTGGGAAACACCCATACACTTACTCATTGACACACTCACATACACTCATACACTTTGGCCAATTTAGCTTTTTCAATTCACCTATATCGCATTTGTTTGGACTGTGGGGGAAACCGGAGCACCCGGAGGAAACCCACGACAACACGGGGAGAACATGCAAACTCCTCACAGAAACGCCAACTGACCCAGTCAGGACTCAAATTATTGACCTTCTTGCTGTGAGGCAACCGTGCTAACCACTGAGCCACTGCAAAAACAATGAATAAATATGCAAATAAATAAATTATTAAATCCACAAATGCATGAAATGCAATAAATGAATAAATGAGCAAATATATTAATTAATAAATCCACAAATACATGCATAAAACAATAAATAAACAAATGAGCAAATAAATAAATTAATAAATCCACAAATACATGCATAAAACAATAGATAAAAATGCTAATTAATTAAATAATTCACAAATACATGCATAAAACAATAAATAAATAAGCTAATTAATTAATAAATCCTCAAATACATGCATAAAACAATAAATAAATATGCAAATAAATTAATAAATCCACAAATACATGCATTTTTATTTATTGTTTTATGCAAATAAATCAATAAAGCCACAAATACATGCATAAAACAATAAATAAATAAATGAGCAAATAAATAAATTAGAATTTATAAATGCTTTGACAATACATTTGTAACATTTTGTCATGCCAATAAAGCAATTATTGAATTAAATTGAATTTAGAGAGAGAGAGGTGTGTGAAGTTTGTGTGCTGTTGTGCATTAATGTGTAAATGCTGTAGTCTATGTTCATATTAGTTCACTAATTTACTAACTTGATTATATCAATAATTTTTGGAACTTTAAGTTTATGCTAGTAAATACTAACTAATCAGTCATTATTTTAAATATGGATTACAGTAATCATTCTTGTAAATGTTCAGTTCAGCCATTTAGCATTGAACAATGCAGATCCATCGACTAACAATCAGAGTTTTATTTATTTTTCTACTACTAATTATTATGTGTTTTTTAATATATATGTTATTTTTAATGAAAACTTTTTAAATGCTTGCACTGTAAAAAAATACTGTGTATGTTTTACTTTAAAAAATTGAGGCAACTATTTGCGCCAGCCTTTTGAGTATTTCAAACTCATTTTATTTTAGTTTGTCCTATTAGAATTTGCATGTTCTCAACTTACACTTTCAAGTAACATCAACTTGATTTTATTAAATTTTAATTTGTCGTTTATAGTTCGGGCTCACCTGTTTTTTTTTAAGTAAAATTTACTTATTTGTTCTAATAATCCACACAGTATTATAAGTAACTATTATTCAGTGAAACTTTTTATTATTTTTCTACCTATATTAAGTTTGTTAAATACTTAAAAACCACACATTTAAAATATTTTACAAACATGAATCTTTATCAAACGATAAACACAAAAACTCTTAAATGCATTTATTCAATTGAAAAGCTGTTTTTACAGTATTACACTGAAACTCAACAGTCAACTTTATCAAGTGAAATAAGTGTAGTTAACTCAATTTACAAAGTTAATTCTACTCATTTGAAAAGAGTTTTGAACTCAGTGTTGAAGATAGTTAGTTATTTAAATACCTCATTACTTCAACTTAAATGGAGTAAGTTCGCAGTACTCAAATGGATTTTTTATTTTATTTGGTTTCCTCAAACGGTTTGAGTTGCCTTAACTTATTGGGTTTTACAGTACTCAGTTGGTTTGAGTTCTCTTCATTTCTTGGGTTTTACTGTGCTCAAATTGCTTCGTTTACTCAAATAGATTAAGTTCTCCGTACTCATTAGGATCAGTTTTTTGAACTTAAATGGTTTATTGCAATCGGTTTCCTCAAAAGGTTTGAGTTACCTTAAGTTATTGGGTTTTACAGTGTACATAATTAATTTAACAAAACGTTTCTTATTGTAATTAGTACTTTACACAGTGTTGAATCATCATTTCAACTTTTATAATATTTTATAATTTCTCTGGAAAAGACCACAACTTTAAGCTATAAATGACTGATATGCTGACAAAGGGTTATAGTTCACTCAAAAACCAAAAAAATCGAATTATTTACCCTCGTGTTGTTTCAAACATGTAAGACTTTTGTTTATCTGCAGAACACAAATTAAGATTGGATGAAGTCTGACAGATCTCAGACCCTCCAGCCATATTGTCATGCCAATAAAGCAATGAATTAAACTGAAGAGAGAGAGAGAGAGAGAGAGAGAGAGAGAGAGAGAGAGAGAGAGAGAGAGGTGTCTGTCAGTTTTAATAACACATTATTACATGCTAGTCTATGTTCATACTTATGCTAGTTCTCAAATGTACTAACGTGATTATATCAATACATTGTGTAACTTTTAGTTTAGCCGTTTAGCATTGACCAATACAGATCCATTGACTAACAATCAGAGAGAGAGCGCTGTTGTGCGTCTCTCCTCCCCCTTTCTCTCTCTCTCTCTCTCTCTCTCTCTCTCTCTCTCTCTCTCTCTCTCTCTCTCTCTCTCTCTCTCTCTCTCTCTCTCTCTCTCTCTCTCTCCTGTGTCTCCTGAAGATCATGAGTGCTCAACTCGACCGTGTTTCTCCTCCTGCTCTCCGCGCACTCAGTCTCCGCAAAACCAACACATAAAGCACTCTCTCCCGCTCGCTAGCACCCGGGAATACCGCACATCCACGTCTGGACTCAAGACTCTCTCAGTTTGTCCTCTTTTAAAAACCTCCTCGCCTGTCTCACTGAAGATTCAAGGTGTTTTTTGTGCTCTGCGATGATGTTCATGCATGTTCTGATGCGCGCTGGTTTTGGATTATTCAGCGTCGCTCTGGTCGCCTTTGTCCAGCGTCCAGCCGGTGTTTTTGCCAGCAGAAACCCGCAAGGTAAGTTTCCTCCTTCTTTACCCTCCACATGATACACACCTTTCTGCTGAGAGACACGGGGAGGAGAATCGCAGTTTTGGTGATTTGTGCTTGTAGGAGCAACTTATGGGACGCGGTTTTTAGCCCCCGACAGTGCCAGAAGTAGGACTTAACCCTGTATGTTAACTGTTTATACCGCGCAGGTGTGTTTATTATTATTAATATAACGTGCTCGTGCCTGTGGAGGGTTTACATGATTCATTTTTAGACTTGACAGCTTTTTAAATACAATTAAAGTCAGAATTATTAGCTCTCTTGTTGATATTTCTGTTTAACGGAGATACTTTCCACATTTCTAAACATTATAGTTTTAATTAATTTCTAATAAGTGAAATATTTTATCCTAGCCGTGATGACAGTACTTATATATGACTAGATATTTTTCAAGATAGTGTTCAGCTTAAAATGCAATTTGAAGGCTTAACTATAGGTTAATTAGGCAAGTTAGGGTAATTAGGCAAGTCATTGCATAATGCTGGCTTGTTCTGTAGACAATTACTTAAGAAGACCAACAATTTTGACCTTAAAACGTGTTTAAAAACTAAAAATTGCTTTTATTCCAGCCGAAATGAAACAAATAAGACTTTCTCAAGAAGACAAAATATTTTAGAAATTACTAAGAAAAACTCCTTGCTCTTTTAACCATCATTTGGGAAATATTTGACAGACATTCACAGGAGAGCTAATCATTTTGACTTAAACTGTATATACATTTACTAATCCGTCTCATCGTCGTTGTATGCTTGACTTTTTTTTTCTTGTGCATTTGGACTGACTTTAGGCTCTGTATATGAAGCAGCATTGGGTTGTGTCTTCTCATGGCTTTTGAGTAAATCAATCTTGAGTTTAAAGGGGAGAACCCAGTTTCCTGAACAGAATCCTAAAGCTAACCTATAATTAAAAGCAAAGCATCATTAGGATTTGTTTTACTTAAGAGGTTTGGTCACACTTTATTTTGATGGTCCGTTTGTTGAATTTAAGTTACATTGCATCTACATGCCAACTAATTCTCATTCGATTTTAAGTAGACTGTTAGGTTAGGCTTAGTGTGAATTGACATGTACTTGCAGAGTTTCTTATAGTGAGTTAAATGTCTGTTGAAGGAAAAGTATCAACAGATATTAAGCAGACAGTCTACTAATACTCAAATGGGCCATCAAAATAAAGCGTTACCAAAGTTTTTGTCTGCAGATCTATTTTAAGCACCAGTGGAATAGAGTGGTTTTGCATTCACATGGTCATGCACCCCTGGAAAATCCTGAGAATTATATGATAGTAACCAAATGAGGCACTAAAGAGTGCTTTTTCATCAGGGTTCTGCATGGTGGCTCTTTATTATACTTGTATGATATTTGTAATTTATGTAGTGTTTTAATGCGTATGTAGCTAGTGATTGCATCAAGATACATAAGCTTGTCATAACACGATGTTGGGTCAAATGTGGACGAACCCAATGTTGTTCATTTTTAATTTTCAATGAAATTTAAATGACCCATATTAACCTAATGGAAATAGTTTATACAGTGTTTAAATGCAAATGCAGCCTGTTATTGCATCAAGATACATAAGCGTTTGCTTCAGATGCTCAGATATGTTCTTAACTCAAACATTTAAAGTTCAAGATGCTTATATTTGCTTTGATAATCTAAATGAAATGTTTAAAAGGAGTCATATACACATTATTACATGAATATACTCTATAAAATGTTAGATTGGGTCAAACATGGACAAACCCAATGTTGTTAGTTTTTTTCTATTAAATTTAAATGACACTTGTTTACCCAATGATGCTTGGCCTGACATTGAGTGTGTAGAGTGTAGGATTTAAGTTACTATGTACTGTATGGACCCTTTTCACAAGACCGTTATGACGCATTTAATGCTCATCATAATCTTAAATCTTTGAACATTTTTAATAATTTGATATATATATATATATATATTTTTTTTTTAAGTATGAACATTAGATGCATTTATATATGTATTATATCATCTTTGCATCAAATTACAAAAAACACTGGACAATCCTGAGAATTATATGATAGTATCTAAATGAGGCGCTTTAGAGTGCTTTTTCATCAGGGTTCTGCATGGTGGCTCTTTAATCTATTGTACTTGTATGGCATTTGTAGTTTATAGTGTTTTAATGCAAATACAGCATGTAATTGCATCAAGATACCTTGCGTTGTCTCAACACGATGTTGGGTCAAACATGGACAAACCCAATGTTGTGTTAATTTACTTTTTAATGAAATTTAAACGACCCATTTTAACCTAATGGAAATAGTTTATATAGTGTTTAAATGCAAATGCAGCCTGTTATTGCATCAAGATACATAAGCGTTTGCTTCAGGTGCTCAGATATGTTCTTAACTCATACATTTAAAAATTAAAGATGCTTATATTTGCTTTAGTTATCTAAATTAAATGTTTAAAAGGAGTGATATGTTATTAATTATTACATGGATAAACCCTAAAAAATGTAGGGTTGTCATAACACGATGTTGGGTCAAACATGAACAAACCCAATGTTGTTTATTCCTTTTCAATCATATTTAAATGACACTTTTATAAAGTTAAGACACGTTTACTCGATCATGTTTGGCCTGACACTGAGTGTGTAGGATTTAAGTTACTATGTACTGTATGGACCCTTTTCACAAGACTGATGACGCGTTTAATGCTCAGCATAATCTTAAATCCTTGAATGTTTTTAATGGTTTGATTTATTTTTTTATTTTTTATATAAAACATAAGGGCATTTATGTATGTATTATTATTTTTGTCAAATTGCAAAAAAAATTTTTAATGCAGCGTCTATAGCGCTGAGAGTAAATTTGACGTTATTCTCTCCTCTGGCTGCCGTCATCAGTCTCAGACTTTTTTTTTTTTCCTTTTCTGAAAGTCTTGATAACACCATCGTGGAGTTTCTTTCATTATTTCTTCAAATAGGATTGTAAATAAATTATTTGTTGTATTCTCTGATTCATTATAAGTTTACCATGACGCCTTCCGCTACTGAGAAACCTGGAAATGAGAATAGGGTCTATTAAATGAATACTAAAATAGATAGCAGTATCACAGTTTTTGAGGACAGACTAAATCATCTATCAGTTACATGATTTTGATGTCAGAACAGCCTTTTAAAATGTTATTTTCTGGCGTTCATCGTTTCCTGAAGATACTTTTTCAAAAGCGTGCACATCAATCTTAACAAGCACACAAATATATATGAAAAGACTGCAACATCAAAAGCTTCAAATCTGTTCACTTAAAATAGCTCTATGCCTTTATAAGTGAATGCATCTGATACTTTTGGTGTTTCTGCCTTTTCTTATATATTTGTGTCATTTCTTTATCATCAGTGGAAGCTTTCTATTACACCACATGCTTATGTAAAGTGTTTCTTTAGATTACTGACATGTTCCTCAGCAGATCTTTATCAGCATCAGTGGTAGGCATGGGCCGGGATATGATTCTGATGGGATGATAAGCTTGGATAAACATATCACGGTTTCGTGGTATTGGGATTACTGCTCTAAAATATATTACTTTTAAAAGTCTGAGTAAAAACAACAACAAAAATCCCCTTTGAACACAAAATATTTTATTTTGACAAACATTTCTAATGTTTTGGAGCAGTAAACATGTCAGGCTAAACAATTCAAGTGAATTATTGACTTCTGCTGTCTAGTCTGCTGCATTAGTTTTAAAAACACTGATTTCTTTACAACTTAAAAAGGCATCTTTGGAGATCTTTTCTGCTGGAGATACTGTTGTCCTAAAAGAAAAAAGTAAATAAAAAATCTTACACATGCACTGTAAAAATAAATCCGTAAAATTTACGATTAAAATCCGACAGCTGTGGTTGTCAGTATTTCACAGTTAAAAATACGGTACAAACGGTAAAAGTAACTTTTAATTTTTACAGTAAACTACCGTATTTCATTAATTTATAGATGTAATATGTCTGTATTTTGAATGACCAGCATCTACACATCTTTTGTTTCACAGATAGACAGATTAACTTATGCTGGTGGTGATAAGAAAGTTACATAATGATCCAATGCTCATCACTAACAACTTTTCACACAAGTAGAAATGTGTATCAGTCTGTAGAAGGTGCTCAGTGTTATTCACACAGCTACTAAACACCAGTATGGTAACACACATAAAATTAAAGTCATGAAATAAACATTATCAACATTAGATGTAGCATAAATCTCTAATGTATGTGATGGGGAAACAATTAAAAAGATCCATAGTAATGTCAACAAAAAGTGACGTGCCATGCAAGGAATTATGGGAAAGTCAATTTACGGTTATTTGTTGTATATACTAAGGAAACATACTGTTAACCAGGTTACGGATTTTTACTGTATTATTTTTACTGTTTTTTTTTTTACCGTTGAAATCAGCCATTTTTTTTTACAAATTTTGACGCTGTTATAACCTTGACAGGGTAAACTGCGGTATACCTTGAAAACAGCTATAGTCCCATGCCTAATCAGTGGGCCAACACGGAATCTGTGTGCGCAGAATTCCGCAGATGTCCGCAGATTTTTACCCCGTCATTAATTCTGTTTATTTACTTGAGTAAATGTGTGTAAATCTTTATTTATTCAGTTTTTTTAATTAATTACAGTAATATTATTGACTAATATGAAAATGTTTATCTCATTTATGTACAATGTAGTTTGTACAGTAATATTTTCTGTCTTTAGTAGAGATATAATATGAGAGACTTGCTTTGTTTACCAAATAAAGTGGATCTAATTGGATTTGCATTTTAAACATTAAATAAAAGTTAAAAAGATGATATTTTTATTTCACATATTAAGGTTTTAGTTATGATACTCCCAAAATAATTCAGCAGAAATCAGGAGATCTTTAGCTAAATTCTCCGCAGAAATAGCAAAAAACGTCTGCAGAATCCGTCTGGCCCTACTAATCAGTAGTTCCACATAGGGCTATGCGATTAATCGAAATCAAATCGCAATCATGGTTTAAAACGTTGCTATTAGCTAATCACAAGAGGCTGTGATATGAAATATGTATTATTTAATTTCTCCACAAATGTGTGACTGCCGTCTGTGTGTGACAGTCTTACTAGCCCATTGAGTGAGCACACTTTCGTTCTGCCCAATCAGAATTGCGCAACTGAACCACGCAGAACGTCAACAATAAAAAACGAAACAAACAGGAAAGCGTGGACAAGTAAGCTGATTCCGTCTGACGCTTCAGAAGCATATATGGTAATACTAATAGATTATTTTTTGGAAATCACCAAAGGACACCCCCCTGTCAATGTCCCGCAAACCCCACTTTGGGAACCACTGCTCTACAAGGTTCTTAGGAGTACCAAATTTAATATTCTATGGCAGGGGTCACCAATCTCGATCCTGAAGAGACGGTGTCTCTGCAGGGTTTAGCTTCAACTTGCCTCATCAGTCAACTTTATTAAATTAAATGAGTGTAGTCAACTCAAAATTGACTGAAAGTTAATTCTACTCATTTGAAAAGAGTTTTGAACTCAGTGTTGAAGGTAATAAGTTAATTAAATACCTCATTACTTCTACTTAAATGGAGTAAGTTCACAGTACTCATATAGATTAGTTTTTTAACTGAAATGGTTTGTAGCAATCGGTTTCCTCAAACGGTTTGAGTTGCCTTAACTTATTGTGTTTAACAGTACTCAGTTGGTTTGAGTTCTCCATTTATTGGGTTTTACTGTGCTCAAATTGCTTCATTAATAGACTAATTAATATCAAAGAAAAACAGGACATTGATAATATGGGAATATCTTGTTTTCAAAGTCCCAGACACTGAACAAAAACAGGTCATTTGTAAGAATTGTTGCAGCACGAGAAAACTATAGATAGTTACTGTAGAGATATGTTAGTTTTATTTGAATAAGTTATTAAATTACAAATATTTAAAACTCTCTGTGTATCTATTCACTTGAACCTTGCAGATGAGCGATTGATCCGCTGACGCATCAGCTGACTGATAATGTTTTTAAATGCTCCCTTGAAAGCTTGAAACACTGTCAGTGATGTAGTCAGCACACAAGCAGCCAATAGTGTTCAGTTTTGTTTTCTGAGAGCTTCTCCCTCAGAATTTCATTGGCTGTTGTTTGGTAGCTTGACTGAACTGTTGGGGAACGAGTTGTTGTCAGATCATGTAGTGTGTGACCCCCTTGTGAATCATGTTCATCCCTGTCACATAGGGATGGGACGATAACCGTTTTCAAGGTATACCATGGATTGGAAAATTTTCTGTTATACTGTTCCTAAGGTATGTGTAAAAATTTCTATTTACATTTTTGTTTTTTTTGTTTTTTAGGACAACAGTATCTTCAGCAGAACCAAAATGTCCAAAGATTCCATTTTAAATTGTAAAGAAATCTGCGTTTTTGAAACTAATGAAGACAGCAGAAGTCAATAATTCATTGTATATTTAGCCGTCTTTACTGCTCCAAAATATTATAAAATTAAAATATATTGTGTTCAAAGGGGAAATAAGTTTTTGTTTTTTACCCAGACATTTAAAACTAATAATTTTAGAGCTAATTGAGTTATATTCACAATAACCGTGAAACCGTGGTATTTTTATCTAAGGTTATCGTCAGAATCTTATGACGGCCCATCCCTATAGTGTCACGTAGTGTGAACACCACAGTGATTAAAAGACAAAATCAAGTCATGTAGTGTGAACGGCACCGCGATCTGCCGATGTTTAAAATCCTGTAGTGTGAACCAGGCTTAAGAACTGCTGGAGGAGTGTTGTTTTAATGCTTTTATATTGCACGCCATATGGGGAAAAAACCTTTAGTGGGATTAAGGTCATCAAAAATCTCTGACATGGTCGACTCTTATTCAGAGTATTGTCTTAATCGTATTAAATCGGGTACTCATTGACAGTTTTTCATCCTAAGTACTAATTACTTCTTTTAAAAACTTTTCACTGAAAGGTACCAAAAATATACTCCATGGCATCCCAGGAAAACCCTCTTTTAAAACCATGTGGGACCTCTCCATTGTGCAAAAAGTCATCAATATTAGAACATTATACAAATGTTCTGCATACTAAGAAAAAAAAACAAAACAATGGTTTTTACCATCCTCTACAACAGGGGTTCCCAAACTTTTCAGCCCGCGACCCCAAAAATTACAATGCTAGTGAGCCCCAATATCCTCTTGATTAAAATCATTTAATTTTGAAGACTCCACTCGAACATCATCCTCCATGTTCAGTTGTGTCCTGTATTTATTTTTAAAGAGCCCCTATTATTGATTAAAAGGTCTATTTTGGTTTTGGGGGTCTCCAACAACAGGCTGATGCTCTTGCATTGTCTTATAATAGGCATTTATTTTTACCTAATTATGCAAATGACTTGGTAAAGTCTAGATTGGATACACGGAAGGCCGATAGTGTAATATGCACATCAATATAGCAGCATTTTTTATGACACTGTATAACAATAATTCATAGTTTTACAGTACTGTGACGGTTGGGGTGGGGGTAGGCGTTAAAAAATACAATTTATTGGGTAATTTAATAGATAGCATAAATAATACTAGGTACAACCACTGTTTTTACGTTACTATGATTTATGGTTTAGGATTGGAGTGGGGGTAGATGTTAATAAATTACAATAAATTAGAAATGTAATAAATAATATAAATCTAGCAACGAACAAATGACTCCCAAATGATTTGTTCAGCGATTCATTTGTTCCCAAACCCCTCCTTAGCATGATGCTAATCTGCGCTGATTAGCCGATGAATCCCCTGTTGTAAGCATGTAGATTGCTGTAGCACTTGTCAGAAAAATGCACATGCAACAAATGGGCGGGGCTTGAGTTCTGTATCGAAGTCACGCCTACATGGCTAAAGATGAATCAGTAATTTTAAACACTGCACTTTCAGATTTAGCCTCAGCTGGATATTTCACTTCACTTAGAGCTGTTACACACTGCATGGAAGCTCATTTTCAAGGACCCATAATAGGGGTTCTTTAAAGTACAAAAGTTCTGTCAGGAAGTTTAACCTGGTGCCATAAAACCAATCTGCTATGGCTTTATTATAACATAATCACCCCAGGGGTCGCAAACAAATCGAAAGGCTGATGGGTTTTTATTTGCAAGTAGTTTTTTTATGTAATTATTAATTACTATCTTTATCTTCTGTAGGTTATGGATAAAATATGGTAATTCTAATAGTTTATTTTTTGGAAATCACCAAAGGACACCCCCCTGTCAATGTACCGCAACCCCCACTTTGGGAACCACTGCTCTACAAGGTTCTTAGGAGTACCAAATTTAATATTCTATGGCAGGGGTCACCAATCTCGATCCTGGAGGGACGGTGTCTCTGCAGGGTTTAGCTTCAACTTGCCTCATCAGTCAACTTTATTAAATCAAATGAGTGTAGTTAGCTCAAAATTGACTGAAAGTTAATTCTACTCATTTGAAAAGAGTTTTGAACTCAGTGTTGAAGGTAATAAGTTAATTAAATACCTCATTACTTCTACTTAAATGGAGTAAGTTCACAGTACTCATGTAGATTTGTTTTTTTTATCTCAAATGGTTTGTCGCATTCGGTTTCTTCAAACGGTTTGAGTTGCTTTTACCTTATTGTGTTTAACAGTACTCAGTTGGTTTGAGTACTCCATTTATTGGGTTTTACTGTGCTCAAATTGCTTCATTTACTCAAATGGATTAAGTTCACAGTACTCATTAGAGTTAGTTTTTGAACTTAAATGGTTTGTTGCAATCGGTTTACTCAAATAGTTTGGGTTACCTTAACTTATTGGGTTTTACAGTGTAGTAAGACCTTAATTAGCTTGTTCAGGTGTGTTTGATTAGAGTTGGAGCTAAAATCTGCAGGACACTGGCCCTCCAGGAACAAGTTTAGTGACCCCTGTTCTATGGCATTACTATTAAAAACCCAATTGTGCAACTTCGTTTCAGCATTGATATCGCACTGTGATCATTAGCAATAGTCATATCACGAGTATATGCAATGTTGAGTTTGGATTATAAATTATAATTTTGCAAGTGTTGTTTGGGGCCTGTTACTGTGTGAGGGTTTCAAAAGTGAAATTGGACTGTTTGTAACTCAAATTAATAACAATGAATTTTATTGAATAGTTTTTCAAATGAAGACAATGCAGTATTATTTTACATTTGATTATTCAATTATTGCACTCCTGAATACAGTTCGACGATTCAGAAAAAAATAAAATTCTGTTTATTTAATTAGTATTAAATTTATCATTGCTCAGAGATTGTTTATAAAATTCTACGATTCATGTTTATTTCTATAGCGCTTTTACAATGTAAATTGTGTCAAAGCAGCTTAACATAGAAGTTCTAGTAAATTGAAACCGTGTCAGTTCAGTTTTCAGAGTTGAAGTTCAGTTTAAATTGCTGAAATTCCAAACACTTAAGAGCAAATCCATCGATGCGCAGCTCCACAAGTCCCAAACCAAGCAAGCCAGTGGTGACATATTTTATGCACTCTCCTACAGAATCATCCAAATAGTTTTTCAACTGTGTACAACAATATATTTCGCAGAAAAACGTTTGATTTTTCCAATATCATGCAGCTCTATTTCTTATTTAGGTTTTTAAGGTACTCGACGGACCCCAAATGGTTCCCTTATGAAACTACTGTGCTTTTGAAACCTTTATTTGTTAATAGTGATGGTGTGAACAATACTCTGACATGCAAGGCAAGTTTATTTATATAGCACATTTGATACACAATGGTAATTCAAACTGCTTTACATAAACAGGAATAAAAGGTATAAGTATAAGAATATAAAAACAAAGAATAATAATGATTAAAAACAGATTAAAATGTGTTAAGACAGGTTATAAAAGAATGAAAAAGAAAAAAAAGACATAATAGTGCGATCTGTCAGATGTAGCACAGTGCTCAGTAAACAGATGTGTTTTCAGTCTTGATTTGAATGTGCCTACTGTTGGAGCACATCTGATCATTTCTGGAAGCTGATTCCAGCAGCAGGGGGCGCTGTTAGTGGCTGAAGGCTGATTCACCCAGCTTTGACTAAACCCTTGAAATTTCTAATTTACTTGATCCTAAAGATCTGAGTGATCTATTGGGTTTGTATTTAGTGAGCATATCTGTAATGTATTGAGGTCCTAGGCTAGGCAATTTAGTAATTTATAGACAAGTAATAATACTTTAAAATCAATTCTGAATGTAATTGGGAGCCAGTGTAAAGACCTGAGGACAAGTGTGATGTGCTTTGATTTCCTGCTGGTCAGAATCCTGGCCGCAACTTTCTGGATGAGCTGCAACTGTCTGACTGTCTTTTTGGGAAGGCCAGTGAGGAGTCCATTACAGTAATCCACGCTGCTGCTGATAAAAGCATCAGTAAGTTTCTCTAAATCCTCACTGGAAACAAAGCATCTGATTCTTGCAATGTTTTTGAGATGTTAGTATGCTGATTTAGTTACTGCTTTGACATGACTATTAAAACTCACATCTGACTTCAGAATAGCACCAAGATTCTTGACCTTACTTTGTTGTTTGACCCTTAGAGGCAAGGTACGCATTCACCTTGAGAACCTCATCTCTGTTCCCAAACGCAATCACTTCAGTTTTCTCTTTGTTTAACTGAAGAACGTTTTGGCAAATCCAACTGTTGCTTGGAATCTAAAGAACATTTTCCACTATATTCCTTTCACTCTTAAAAATATAGGTTCTAAAAAAGAGCTTTAAAGTGTTGCAATCTAAGAACCATTTTGGTTTCCCAAGAAAAGAGTAAACACTTATTTTTTATGACTATGAAGTAGAGCTGCACGATATTGGTAAAATTTTACATTGCGATATTTTTTCTTTCTGCGATTTATATATTAAGATATAATTTCACCAGATGACTTAAATAGCTCTATTTGCAAAGTCGTTACTTTAGATTGACTGGGATGATGTTGTAGGGGAATGAAACGTAAATATATTTTTGTCATTTATTATATGCATATAACAAACAATCTACAGTCATAAATTCAATGAAGCATATAATAAAGTGAAATAAACCGTGCTCCATGGTTTTCTGGAAAGAGTAACAGAATTTAGGTACAGAAATTAAATAATCAAATGCAAAGTAACATTGCATATCACTGTAAAAAATGGCTGTTATTTCAATGGTAAAAAACTGTAAAAATGCTACAGTACAAATCCGTAACCTGATTAACCAACACAATCTCACGGCAATTCGTAACTTTTTGATTTAGTGGCTAATTTGTATGAATTCGTACGATCTAATTCGTACAATTTCGTACGATTTGCTCATCCCCCAATGACGGTTGGGTTTAGGGGTGGGGTTAGGTGCCACGCCTCCTTTTAAAATCGCACAATTTCGTACGACTGAACTTGTACGAATTCGTATGAATTAGCCACTAAACTGACAAAACTCGTGAGATCTGGCTGGATTAACAGGATGTTTCCTTAATATATAAGGTGAATGACCGTAAATTGACTTTCCCAGAATTCCCTGCATGGCACATCACTTTTTATGCTTTTTGTTGACATTACTACGGATCTTTTTTAGTTGTTTCCCCATCAGTTATGCACATTAGAGATTTATGCTACATCTAATGTTGATAAACAATGTTTATTTCATGACATTAATTTTATGCGTGTCTAACTGTAACAAAAGATGTGTAGATGCTGGTAATTCAAAATACAGACATATTACATCTATAAATGAATGAAATACGGTATTTTACTGTAAAAATTAGAAATTACTTTTACAGTTTGTACCGTATTTTTAACGGTGAAATACTGGCAACCACAGCTGCCATTTTTTTACAGATTTATTTTTTACAGTCTTCATCATAAATAATTCAATCAAATTAAAATGTTTATTAAACTTCGTTATGCACAACTAAAATGCTTTAAACTCTCTTAAAATGCTCACATACAGTAGTCACAGGCCTTAAAAACACATACAGATGAGAAACGTCACTCTATTACGGTTCAATTTTGCTGTGTCTCCACAAATATGGTGTTTTGACCTGTGGTTTCTGGGGATCTAGAATCCCAACTCAACATAGCAAATATTGCAATGTGATTACTGAGGACACGTGTTGGGTAAGTTACTTTGAAAAAGTAATAGATTACAAATGACTGACTACTGCTGGAAAAGTGTAATCTGATGACATTACTAATTACTTCATGTAAATAGTTATCAGATCATTAATTACTTTACTTTGAAGTTACTTTTAAAATATACAAAATACACCTACAAAAGTACAAACTAAACTGCAGCTCTTTCAGTAATTGAATATTCACTGAAAAACATTACAGTGGGTTGATCACAGCAGCTTGACATATTCAAAAGACTGTTTGGCTTTTATTTTTAACACAAAAGAAGACATTTAGAAGAAAACCTGTAACCATTGACAACCATTGGATGAAAAAGCACTGCAGTGTTTGGTGGTTCTGTGTTTGTCTGAGGTAATTAGTTTAGCCAATATTCCAGAATACGAAGCTGATCGGTCAGTTCTTGTCTCGTGATTCGTGGTGTTCATATGGGTGCGCATGGGAAATGCGCGCATGAACAATATGTGCACTCCCAATAGACGCGATATGTGAAGGGCTCGATAAGCAGCTACGCTTTTCTTCACATTCAGAAGATACCTTCACTCCCGATCCTGCACAAAAATCCAATTTAGCATGTTTAGGATGAGTTGGACTGCCGTGTTTTTGCCTTGGTGACGAGTTATTGTCCTAGAATGCTTTCTGTTCAAGTGCTTGAACAGGTTGCTGGTTGAGTTAAAAGCAGTCGAAAGTTCTTTAGAGACTGGACATAGACTGCATTTCACAGGAATATTTTCGTTTTTATGCTCAATAAGATCAAAGTAATGTCTGTATTTCCACTTGAAGCAGCCACTCTGGACAGCAACCATTTCAGATCACGTTCTCCAGCTTTTTAAAGCGCATGCTTATTGCAGCCGACAATGTGATTTAAAAGAAGCATTTTTTTTCTTCTAAAAACTATAATAGTAATGTAAATTACGTAATTACACTGACTTTAGTAACTGCAATTACACACATTTAAAATGTAATTCGTTACATTACTGTGTTCCTCAAAATGCCATTAGAATACAGTAATGCTGTACTGTGGAATGCGTTACACCCAACTCTGATGGACATTAAGGACGTTTTCAAGGTTTACTGCGGTTTGGAAAAGTTATACCATTTCTACGGTATACAGTTGCAATCAGAATTATTAAACCCCCTTTGAATATTTTTTTCTTTTTTAAATATTTCCCAAATTATGTTTAACAGAGCAAGGAAATTTCCACAGTATGTCTGATAATATTTTTTCTTCTGGAGAAAGTTTAATTTCTTTTATTTCGGCTAGAATAAAAGCAGTTTTTAGTTTTTTTAAAAAAAACATTTTATGGTCAAAATTATTAGCCCCTTTAAGAGAATTTTTTCCCCGATTATAAATAATAAATTAATATATTAACAATAATCATTTATACAAGGATAACCATAATATTACATTTGATTGTTCAATTTCTGGACTTGAATACTGTTAGACTCGCCAGAAAACCTTAAAGCTTTGTTTATTTATTAATTTGTCATAATTTATGCAGATGCACCGTATAGAAAAAGCCATGATCACTCCAGTTGATCTAAGTGAATGAAATCTTTTCAAATAGTCAAATCATCTAGTGAAGTGTGTGTGTGTGTGTGTGTGTGTGTGTGTGTGTGTGTGTGTGTGTGTGTGTGTGTGTGTGTGTGTGTGTGTGTGTGTGTGTGTGTGTGTGTGTGTGTGTGTGTGTGTGTGTGTGTGTATGTGTTTATGTATGTATATATGTGTGTGTGTGTATGTGTGTGTATTTATATATATATATATATATATATATATATATATATATATATATATATATATATATATATATATATATATATATATATATATATACCTCAAAAATATTACCATTTTTCTTTCTTATATGTATATATTTTATGTATGTATGTATGTATGTATGTATGTATGTATGTATGTATGTACAGTTAAAGTCTAATTATTAGCCCTTTATCCATTAGCCAGCCCTTTGTTTTTTATCTTATTTAAATATTTCCCAAATTATGTTTAACAGAGCAAGGAAATTTTCACAGTATGTCTGATAATATTTTTTCTTCTGGAGAAAGTCTTATTTGTTTTATTTCAGCTAGAATAAAAACAGTTAGAAAAATGTAAACACCATTTTAAGGTCAATATTATTAGCCCCTTTAAGCTATATTTTTTCCGATAGTCTACAGAACAATCCATCGTTTTACAAAAACCTGCCTAGTTAACCATAATTAACCTAGTTAAGCCTTTAAATGTCAGTTTAAGCTGTATAGAAGTGTCTTTTTACGTATTTTTTACAACTATTTCATTAATTTTTTTAGGGAAACGGTCTCCAGCTGAAAACAACCCTCCACATCAAAAGCTACTGTTCCAAAATATTTTAAATGTTTCTTAAAATAAAATATATTGTGTTTAATGAGAAAAAAAGATTTTGTTTTTACCCAGACACTGAAAAACAACATATATTAGAGCAGTAATCACAATACAGTGAAACCCCGATATTTGTATCCAAGGTTGTCATACCATCAGAATCTTTTAGCGGCCCATGCCTGCATTACAATATCGATGCTCAAACGATATATTGTGCAGCTCTACTATGAAGAACATTTAAATAATGCATAGAATGCTTAAAAAATCCTTTAAGAACTTATAACAAAGTTAAGGAGCCTAACAATGGTTCTTAAACGCCACTTTCATCGATCTTTAAGGAACTTAAAGGTATTGTAAGTTTTAGGAACTATTTTACTACCATTTAAAGCATTTTTGGGGTCTTTAGGGTCTCTAGAAGACCCTCCAAATGAAGATGTCCTGACATGCGAACGAGCAGATCTTGATCCCAGCTGAGCCCTCATTCCCCATCACTCAGCGACATGCTCTCCCTGCAAACAAACGTCAACAAATGGCCACTCCTGGGGCTCCATCCATGCCGACCACATGTTGTGCGGTTCCATATGTGGGCTGCAGAACATTCTGATGGAGGCCATTTAAAGGTATTTAGCACCATAAAGTCAAGTATTTGACGTTCACCTGTGACCTGCTTGTGCAACAGTGCCTCTGAAAGGAACAAATGCTGTATTTTGTGTCGGATGGAGGTTGGGGTTGCTTAGAGTGTTACGCAAGCATGATGCTGCTATATATGTGTGTGTGTGTGTGTGTGGTTGGTGAAGCTGTTGATGACGGGCTGTGTGGACGATCTAGAGAAAGGGAGCGGGACAGAGGGAGGGAGCAGGCAGAGGGGGGTTGTTTTGCATCTTGGGTGGTCTGCTTCCCATTGTGGGAAAACTCAATATTTACATTTTGTAATTAGAACTACTTTCACTCTTTCATTTTCCACAACAAGGATTTGGCGCACATCTTTTAGGCTAAGGTAGAAGCGTCGGGCCACAGAGACCTGCACCTGTTCTCCACTGCTGGACACACAGGTTTGAGATGATGTTGAGAAGGGCATCGTGACGGTGTTGTTGAAGAAGCTTGTTCTGGTTTTGTGCTCCAGATGTGCAGGAAGAGTTTGTGGTCATGCATTGTAACGTGTTGTAACGGATGGAGAAACTGTCCCATACTGAAATCTGATATATGGAAATATATGCAAATTACTTACAGTATATGACATACAAGTTTATATTTAGAGTTCACATATATAACATTTTAAAATATTACTTTTGTTTTAACCATTGGAATTACAAACATACACTGCATAATTGAATACAACCCATTTTGAAAATTAATATTTTATCAATTTCTCAGTGAATATAGGCAATATATTTAGGTGCATTTTAATCAAAACAGATTTATTAAACAGATATATTTATTAAAATAATATTTTAGTCACCAAACATATTTAGAAATTGAAAAATAATACAATTAAATCAAGCAAAATATTGCGAAAAAAAAAAAATGACCGCCTTCAAAATTTCAACAAAATTTTTCTGTTTTTTGCTTCTTGATTTTTCCTCTCAAAAAAAAAAAAAAAAAAAAAAAAAAAGTGTATTTAATATTTTTCTATAACATGTACATTTGTTTGTATTAGTTTTTGGACTGTTATTGATAAGTTATTTTGTTTAGATAAGCTCCAGATTTTGCTTCAGTACTGACTAATCTAATGTATAAACACAAATATAATATTATAAATACCGTTTCAATGCAGTGATGTCATTGCCCATGAACATTTCCTGCTTGTTTTCAAACTATTTCTTAACTATAACAAGAGGCAATTTAATCATACCTTCACGTTAAAATGGCTATCATAACATTATTTATCAATGTGTGGACCGTTTTGTATTCTCGGAAGCTATGGAATTAAAAATGTAGATCAGGATATATGTAAGGACCATTGTTATTGTTTACATCACTCAAAATGGTCTGTATCATCCTATTAAATCATTCTTTTCCATTTTTTTCCACACTTTTGGCTCTTTATTTGGTCTTTATTTCTTTTCGTTTTGCTCAGTCTTTCCTTTTCTGGTTCTTTCTGTTAAAGGGAGAGTTCACCCAAAAATGAAAAAATCTGCCATTTACTCACTTGTTTAAAAAGCTATACGAGATCCCTTTAGGGCTGGGTGATATTACAAAAAAAAGATCATGATATCATGTTTCATATCATTCGGTATCGATAATTATTGAATATTTTTTAACAAGCCATTTAGGAACATTGGGATTTTTTTAAACCACTTTATTTTAATTTACCAACATTACTAAGGCAAATAGTTTCAACTGTCAAAAACAAAATATCTGGTCTTTTTATAATAAAATAAACACAAGTGTTAAAGAGACTCTTAAACTTAATAAATAAACTGTTACAAATTGTGTGCAACTGTGCAAGTGTGTCCACTGCTGTATGGACATCCGTTATGTTAATGTACAAAATAAACCTGATTTAACATCCACTAACCGGGATTGAAGCGTCTTTTATAGTTGATCTGACACGTGGCTGTGCTTATAAAGATGGTAAAATCACCGTAGTTCATTACAAACCTGCACTGTTTTAAAACCGTTTTAGACTCATTCTTAATCACATTTGATGATGACTGATGATCACAGAGAGCTGAACACATCTTTTAATCCCGGTTGCTTTGCGCACATGCTGTCTTGTTGATATGATTATACGCGTTACTACAGAGGCATGTTAGTACGCGGCTGTCAATTGATTCTATATGCGGGGAAACCACACTCCTACATCATGTTGCGGTCGGCCTCAAAATGGGAGGGATTTGGATCCTATTTTAACGTCAAGAAATTAAAAAAAGAGGCTTATTGACTTTATATCACCCCAATATGACTGTGGACACACTATTCCTACACACAGTTGGCCTTTAATTTCTCCACATGATTCACATTCAAACAAAATAACCACAATTAATCTATATTAATTATTTCTTTACAAATAGAGTTATTCAAGCCATCTGGGGGAATTGTATTCATATCGCAGCATATATCACAGAAAAACTAAAGATCGCAATGTCAGATTTAGTTTAAAACCAAATGAGGGAGAGTAAATGATGAATTTTTGGCTGAACTATCCCTTTGAATCCACAATTGATTTCACTTTGCGGTTGGTATTTCATGAATCCTTTCTTTTTCTTTTTTATTCATTGGCTTGCATTGGATTTCCTTTTTATGTTGTTCTGATAATTTGATTCACTGAAGTTAGTCAGTTATTACACTTCACTTGTTGCAGTATTCTAAAATTTTCCCTAGCACCAGTCCATTAAATATATAATAACATACAACCTTTAGTAAAAGTGAAATTAAGCATTATTAAGGGCGGCACGGTGGCTCAGTGGTTAGCACTGTTGCCTCACAGCAAGAAGGTCGCTGGTTCGAGTCCCGGCTGGGCCAGTTGGCATTTCTGTGTGGAAGTTTGCATGTTCTCTCCGTGTTGGCGTGGGTTTCCTCAGGGTGCTCCGGTTTCCCCCACAGTCCAAACACATGCGCTATAGGTGAATTAAATAAACTAAATTGGCCATAGTGTATGAGTGTGTACAGGTGTTTCCCAGTTATGGATTGCAGCTGGAAAGATATCCGGTGTGTAAAACATATGTTAGAATAGTTGTTGGTTCATTCCACTGTGGCGACCTCTGAAATAGAGACTAAGCCGAAGTACAATGAATGAACATTATTAAATGCTTACATTGTTAGTTAAGATTGAAATAATCTCTCAACTAATGAACTTTAATGTAAACCCCCACCATTAGTACTTGTCTTATATATGTTTCTTTTTCATTCAGTGCTTCTTTCAATTTTAATTATTGTTTTGTCTGTCAAGCACATCAGCAGCATATAAAACACAAAGTGCATAAAGAACACAGGCCGTTTGCCAGCTCACTATTTATTAAACGCAGATGTTCGCTTTCTGTCCTCCATCAGCATCGCCATAATTGCAGGTTAAACGCCCTGTGAGATGATCATAATTTAGTGCAATGATTAAAATAATTCACAGTAAATGCAGATTTTAACTCTTTGAAGAACTAGAGCTTTTTTGTGAG